>NC_057809.1:123269409-123545998 GCF_018294505.1 Triticum aestivum | reverse complement strand
TTTTTAGAACGTTTTTTTCGGTTTAGTCTATTTAGTGAACGTTCGCTCGGTTCGTTCGTTTTAACGAACGTGTTCGTCGTTTAGATCCAGTTAATGAACGTTCGTTCGTTAAACTGTTCGTCGTTTTTCTTTTTCTCGGATTAAATCCGCGATTTTTCTGATCGCGATTTCTGATCCGATTTTCGTTTTAGTATAACTTCTCGCTCGTTTATCGGAATCAGGTGATTCAAGCGCCTGGAGTTTCGTCTCGAAACCCTCTTTCCATTTAACCAACTTAAACAAGTTTTTGTTTCTGTAAAAAATTGCCCTAGATCCAGAATAGTAATCGAAGCCTATTTCTTTTGCCGTTTGTCTTTCGTTGCTTCGTTCGATTTGATTCATTTTGCCAACCAGAGTTCTTAAGTTGAACTTTCTGGTTAAGTCTCTTATTTGAGTTTTACCTGTGCATTATTTGAGTACTTATTGTATGCTTGTTTGTTTCCGATAGAGTACCCGGAGTGCGCCGCTTGTTACTTTGAATCACTAGGTTTCCCGGATCATCAGCAAGGCAAGTAACACTTTGATCATACCTTCTACTACCCAGTTTTATTGCATTAGATCAAACCTCAAACATTGCATGATTAGGATCTAATTAAATTGTGGGATGGGAAGTAGTTGAGGTAGTACCTATTACCTGTTTATTATCAAACCTTTGGGAGTTACTTCTATGTTTGCTTACTATTGCTATGCTATGCTAGTAGACGTGGATTGGGTGAGTGATATCCATGACAGATGTGAGATTTTAAAATCAATGGTTTATCTAAGGTGGCAACTTAAATACACATCTGGGTGGATTGAGGTACTCGGGTATTCCAGGATTGCCTATTTTCTTTTGGACCGCCACCTAGGCTCAAAGGGATCATGAGATTATTCATGCTAGAAACTTCCATGTGCAGCCACAAGCTACTATGGGCTCTAGCATAGTTGACTAAGTCGTGCGCACTCTTATAGTGGTAGACTAGCAGATGTAGGGGATGTAGGTGGTACGGTCTACCCATCGTAAGGTGCTAGCGCTTCTGAAAGACTATGTCTCGGTCATCCGTTTCTCAAACACCATGTAGTGCGAGAATCCCAACGGAGGAGATCGAGTCTTGTGGGGAAAAGTGCGCAAACCTCTGCAGAGTGTATAAACTAATCATGGTTAGCCGTGTCCCCAATTATGGACATCTTGAGTATCTAGTACTTGGATTATCATGTGAATCTCAACATGTTACTATAAAATTATGTTTGACGGGTTTGTTTAATGATGTTTAATTGGGATTGAGAATGCTGTCAACCATTCTCAATGTTTAACAAACACCATGATAGTTAAATAAATTTATTCCTTTGCAGTAGGGAAAAACTGGCTTTTCACAAAACTGTAACCATAGAGCTTTCCACCAGCCAAATATGCATATAGTATAGCTGTTTCATTCCATTACTCTCTATGTGTTACCTTGCCAGCATATTCCATGTGCTGACCCGTTTTTGGGCTGCAACGTTAATGTTGCAGACTTTTCAGATGACGATTAAGGAGTTTTAGGTCGTGGTTCTATACTCAGTGATGCCGTTGGCGTTGATGGACTCACTTATCTTCCAAGCCTTCCGCTGTTATCGTTATTAAATGGCCTTAAGCCATATTTATTGTAATAAGTTCTCTTTTGAGACACTCGATGTTATAAGTGTGTGATTGCTACTCTGTTATAAATCCTTCAAGTACTGTGTGGTGTCAGCATTACTGATCCAGGGATGACACCGGAGCACAGAGATTGGACCGTTTGAGGTCTGGTCGCTACAAGATGGTATCAGAGCACATGCTGACTGTAGGACATGACCAATAAGCTAAAGACCTAGATCACTACTGACTCTCTTCTCTTCTGACCTCTCATCTTTTCTACTCTTTAGGATGGCGGATGCAAGGAACAAGTTCACGTAACCGGATGAAGATACACCCTTTGGATGTCACTTGAAGGAAGTCACTAGATACCTGAACATAGGAGTACCAAGCTTCACCGGAACCTACAATGCCACTTTACCTGAAGAAGAGCGTTGGATGATTCAAGTTCAAGTTCTAGGAAGGACGTTCATGACAGTCACTGAGCCCATAGAGTTTTATTTTGATGCACCAACTTGGAGTCTAGGAAAGAGCATGGCAGCTCACATCGCCATGGGACGCATTGGAGAAGTCTACCGCAATGATCTCAAGGATACTATCTACCAGATTTGTGGGTGCCGAGATGAGCACTGGGAGATGATCAGCACCAGAAAGGATAGATCAATTGCAGCTTTTATCCAGGAGTTAAACCAGCACATTCGACGTCAGGAGAACCAGATGTGCGCCGACATGATAGACCTGAAGAAGGCAAGGACAAGAATCAAGGAACTGGAGGAAGAACTCAAGGCTACACGTGAAGATTATGAAGAAGAAATTGAAGTATTAGTGGGGAAGAATGACGATCTGATCAAGAAGATTGGAATATTTATGGGAGGCCCTACACCAGTAGATGAAGACGAAGAACCCAAGGAGATTCGCCCGGAAGACTACATCATCATCGATAACACCAACTCGAATCCAGATGATAGCGATGATGACTATGTTGATGAAGCCGGAGCAGATATCATGGAGTCTGCAACCGAAGAACATTTCTAGTAGACCACCTCATCAGTAGTAGTAGTCCACCATGTAAATACAGTAGTCCGAGCACTTTTGCGATAGTTAGATTGATTGTATGCCCTTGTTTGATTGAATGAAGTGAATTGTTTGCTTTTGCCTCATGTACATATGGGTAGTCTTTTCTCTTTAGACCCCCTCTATTCTTAAATCTCATCTTTTCTAAACCCTCAGATGCCTCCGAGACGTGACCCCGGATTTACCTTTCCACCGGAGCTCACTCAGTTGATCCAGCAGCAGAACACATTGATGCAGTTGCTAGTCTAGAATCAGAATTAGGGGAACACCAACAACAACCCACCACCACCACCACCTGTTGATCACTTAGCCCGTTTTCTTAGGCTGAATCCGCTGGTGTTTTCCAGTAGCACCAAGCCAATAGTAGCAGATGATTGGCTCCGCAAGATAGCTAGAGAGTTGACCACAGCAGGATGCACGGATGCGGAGAAGGTGAAGTTTGTCGCACATCAGCTTGAAGGACCCGCAGCATCATGGTGGGAGAATTTCACAGTCACTTTCCCTGTCGATACTGTCACATGGGACCAGTTTCAGCAGGCTTTTCGAACTGCCCATGTTTCAGTAGGAGCTATGGCCTTGAAGAAGCGAGAGTTTCGCAACTTGCGCCAAGGAGGCCGGACAGTTGGCCAGTATGTGGAGGACTTTAGTAAATTAGCACGTTATGCCCCAGATGACGTTGCTACGGATGCAGCTAAGCAGGAGAAGTTTCTGGAAGGACTGAATGATGAGATGAGCATGCAGTTGATGGTAGCAACCTTCAACAACTACCAGGAGTTGGTAGATCGTGCTCTTATGATTGAAGGGAAGCAGCAGCAAATTGAAAATCGTAAGAGGAAGTATGCACAAGGAAAGTACAATTCAGGAGCTCAGCAGAAGCCACGATTTACCCCTAGACCGGAAGGACATTTTCAGCATACCCATGGAGGAGGTAGCTCGCACAATCACAATGGCCCCAGGAATGGTAATGGTAATGGAGGAAGCAACAGCCAGAACCGTACCAACCCATCAACCCCAGCCAAGAAAGACCTGAGCCAAGTCACTTGCTTTAAGTGCCAGAAGACCGGACATTATGCCAATGAATGTCCTGAATCACAAAATGGAAATAGCAATGGAAGCTCTGGGAAGAAGCCGAACCCTTTCAACAGGGGATAGGTGAACCACGTTAGTGTGGAGGAGGTTGAAGAACAACCGGATGCAGTAATCGGTAAGTTTTTGGTTAAGTCATTTACTGCACTCGTTCTTTTCGATACTGGTGCATCGCATTCATACATATCAAGGGGATTTGTGGATACGTATAAACTGTCAACCCAAGCCCTTAGGTCACCCATGTTAGTAACCTCACCTGGAGCAGAATATATGGCTAGTCTATGGTGTGATCGGTTACCATTAAGGATTGGTAACTATGTTTTTCCCTCAGACCTAATAGTATTGGAATCCCAAGGATTGGATGTGATATTAGGCATGGATTGGTTATCAAAGTATGAAGGGAATATTTAATGTGCTAGTAAGTCAATTTTGCTTACCACCCCAGAAGGGAGAAGGATCAAGTATGTATCCCGACATGTGCCAAAGAGGACTCAAGTAAATTGCTTAACAGGAGTTGTGCAGGAGGAAGTACCAGTAGTAAAGGATTTCCCTGAAGTATTTCCATAAGAGTTACCAGGCATGCCACCGGATAGAGATATTGAGTTTTTGATTGAGCTATTGCCAGGCACAGGGCCAATATCAAAGAGACTATATAGGATGCCTGCAAAGGATTTGGTGGAAATTAAGAAGCAAATTAAGGAGTTACTGGATAAAGGTTATATTCGCCCAAGTTCTTCACCTTGGGGATCGCCAGTACTTCTAGTGGAGAAGAAGGATGGATCATTAAGGATGGTTGTCGATTATCGAGGATTGAATGAAGTAACAATCAAGAACAAGTACCCACTATCGATGATCAATGATCTGTTTGATCGACGACAAGGAGCTAAGGTATTTTCAAAGATCGATCTGCGATCATGGTACCACCAGTTGAAGATTCGGGAACAGGATATACCCAAGACGGCTTTTACCACGAGGTATGGGCTGTATGAGTATACCGTTATGTCATTTAGTCTGACTAACACACCTGCATATTTTGTGAACATGATGAACAAGGTGTTTATGGAGTTCTTGGATAAGTTCGTCGTAGTGTTCATTGATGATATCCTGGTTTACTCAAAGAATAAAGAGGAGCATAAGGAACATTTGCGTTTGGTTCTTGGAAAGCTCAGGGAACATCAACTATATGCCAAGTTTAGCAAATGTGAGTTTTGGTTGAAGGAAGTTGGATTTATCAGACACGTTATATCCGGAGAAGGTATAGCAGTAGATCCCACTAAAGTTGATACCGTGACCAAGTGGGAAGCACCAACCACCATGGGAGAGATCCGGAGTTTTCTTGGACTTGCGGGATACTACCGGAGGTTTATTGAGATTTTCTCAAGGATTGCGAAGCCTATGACGGAGTTGTTGAAGAAGGATACCAAGTTCATATGGACGGAGGAATGTGAGGCTAGTTTTCAGGAGTTGAAGAAACGCTTGGTTACTTCACCAGTGCTGATGTTGCCAGACCAGACCAAGGATTATGAGGTGTATTGCGACGCTTCACATCGAGGACTGGGAGCAGTGCTTATGCAGGAAGGGAGAGTTGTTTCATATGCCTCACGACAGCTTAAGCCTCCTGATTGAATTATGCTACGCATGATTTGGAGTTAGTAGCCGTAGTGCATGCATTGAAGACTTGGAGACATTTTCTGATTGGAAACCATTGCGAGGTGTATACGGATCATAAGAGTTTGAAGTATATTTTCACACAGAAGGAGTTAAATCTCAGACAAAGGAGATGGTTGGAGCTCATCAAGGATTATGATATGAAATTGCATTATCACCCCGGAAAGGCTAATGTAGTAGCTGACGCATTAAGCCGTAAGAGCCATGTCAACACCCTAATGACGGGAGAATTACCAAGGGAGTTAGCCGAAAATCTTTGAGAGTTATGTTTAGAAATAGTCCCGAGAGGCTATGTAGCAGCTTTGGAGATTCAGCCTACATTGATGGATAAAATCAGAGAAGCCCAAAGGACTGACAAGGAGATTGCTTCTATTAAGGAGAAAATTAGCAAAGGAAAGGCAAAGGGATTTCGTGAGGATGAGCACGATACCTTATGGTTTGAAGACCGTGTCTATGTACCAAATGATCCGGAGATTAGAAAGCTAATTCCGCAAGAGGCCCATGATTCACCATATTCGATTCACCCAGGAAATACCAAGATGTATTTGGATTTGAAGGATATTTTCTGGTGGACCGGAATGAAGATGGATATTGCGGAATACGTAGCAATTTGTGATGTATGTCAGAGAGTGAAGGCAGAGCATCAGAAGCCAGCAGGATTGCTACAACCATTGCCGATACCCGAATGGAAGTGGGATAAGCTAGGCATGGATTTTATTACAGGATTGCCCAGAACATGTTCAGGCTATGACTCGATATGGGTTGTAGTCGATCGTTTGACAAAGGTAGCTCATTTCATTCCAGTGAAGACTACCTATACCAGTGCGAAGTTGGCAAAGATATACATGACCAGGATCGTATGTCTGCATGGAGTTCCAAGGAGCATTGTATCAGATAGAGGAACCCAATTTACTTCAAAGTTCTGGAATCAGTTGCATGAGACTTTGGAAACCAGACTAGAGTTTAGCACAGCTTTCCACCCGCAGACAGATGGACAGACTGAGAGAGTCAACCAGATCTTGGAGGATATGCTAAGAGCTTGTGCGCTAGATTACAGATCTAGTTGGGATGAGAATTTGCCATATGCAGAGTTCTCTTACAACAATAGCTACCAATCCAGTTTGAAGATGGCCCCTTCCGAAGCCTTGTACGGAAGGAGGTGCAGGACCCCATTGTCCTGGGATGAAGTTGGAGATCGCCAGTTGTTTGGACCGGATCTGATAAAGGAATCTGAACAGAAAGTGAAATTAATTCGCGACAGGCTAAAGGTAGCTCAATCCAGGCAGAAGAGTTATGTAGATTCTAAACGCAAGGAGACAGTTTACGAAGTCGGAGACTGAGTTTATCTTCGAGTATCACCACTTCGAGGAGTTAAGCGGTTTGGAGTTAAGGGAAAACTAGCGCCACGTTTTGTAGGCCCATACAAAGTGTTGGAACGTATGGGAGAAGTGGCCTACAAGTTGGAATTACCCGAAGGACTGTCAGGAGTTCACGACGTGTTTCATGTATCCCAGTTGAAGAAGTGCCATGCAGAGATGGCTGACATACCACTGAGGGATACGGTACCACTAGAAACAATTCAGTTGGACAGTGATTTGACCTACGAGGAAAAACCAGTTAAGATTCTAGAGTATGCCAGTCGAGTCACCCGCAGCAAGGTTATCAAGTTTTGCAAAGTTCAGTGGAGCCACCACACCGAGGATGAAGCCACTTGGGAACGAGAGGAAGATTTGCTGAAGGACCACCCTCACCTATTTTCTAGCCAACCCGAATCTCGAGGGCGACACTCATCTTAAGGGGGGTAGGTTTGTAACATCCCAAATTTTCAATTTGGAATGTTATACACTAGATCATCATTTCATATCATATTTATTGCATTTTGGTTGATCCTAGAAATTTTTCGCAACTCAAGGACCCTCGGAGAGAGTTGGGGATTTCGTTATTTTCATAGGATAATTTGAAAATAGGATAATTTGATTTTATTTATTTTATCCTCAATAATTTCTATTACAAAAATATGAGAGAGGGAATAAAATGACTTTCCCAAAATAAAGAAATATTTGAATTTAGGAAAAATGCGCGTTTTCAAAATTGTATTTAGGCCCCAAATAAATGTTCATCCTGTGCGGCTTGATTTTAGAAGCCGGGGAAAATTTATTTCGGGATTTTTGGAGTCCGTTTAGTATTCCTTTTATTTGTTTTTCTGCGCGGAATTAATTTTAAAAAAACCGAACCGACTCCGGGCCGTACCCGAGCGGGACTCCGCCCGGGGCAGCCTTTAAATAGCGCCGCCCGAGCCCCGCCACAGCCCACCAGCCCACGCGCGCCCTAACCCTAACCCTAGCCGCCACCCGCCGCCGCCTCGCCGCTCACCGGACACGCCGCCCGAGGTAGCCGCCGTCGCCGGCGGTTTTCTTTAGAAAACCGCCCGGTTTTTTTAAAAGCCGCGGTTTTTTTAGATTCGTTTTTTTAGAACGTTTTTTTTCGGTTTAGTCTATTTAGTGAACGTTTGCTCGGTTCGTTCGTTTTAATGAACGTGTTCGTTGTTTAGATCCAGTTAACGAACGTTCGTTCATTAAACGTTCGTCGTTTTTCTTTTTCTCGGATTAAATCCGCGATTTTTCTGATCACGATTTCTGATCTGATTTTCGTTTTAGTATAACTTCTTGCTCCTTTATCAGAATCAGGTGATTCAAGCGCCTAGAGTTTCGTCTTGAAACCCTCTTTCCGTTTAACCAACTTAAACAAGTTTTTGTTTCTGCAAAAAAAATTCCCTAGATCCAGAATAGTAATCGAAGCCTATTTCTTTTGCCGTTTGTCTTTCGTTGCTTCATTCGATTTGATTCTTTTTGCCAACCGAAGTTCTTAAGTTGAACTTTCTGGTTAAGTCTCTTATTTGAGTTTTACCTGTGCATTAGTTGAGTACTTATTGTATGCTTGTTTGTTTGCGATAGAGTACCCGGAGTGCGCCGCTTGTTACTTCGAATCACTAGGTTTCCCGGATCATCAGCAAGGCAAGTAACACTTTGATCATACCTTCGACTACCCAGTTTTATTGCATTAGATCAAACCTCAAACATTGCATGATTAGGATCTAATTAAATTGTGGGATGGGAAGTAGTTGAGGTAGTACCTATTACCTGTTTATTATCAAACCTTTGGGAGTTACTTCTACGTTTGCTTACTATTGCTATGCTATGCTAGTAGACGTGGATTGGGTGAGTGATATCCATGACAGATGTGAGATTTTAAAATCAATGGTTTATATAAGGTGGCAACTTAAATACACATTTGGGTGGATTGAAATACCTGGGTATTCCAGGATTGCCTGTTTTCTTTTGGACCGCCACCCAGGCTCAAAGGGATCATGAGATTATTCATGCTAGAAACTCCCATGTGCAGCCACAAGCTACTATGGGCTCTAGCATAGTTGACTAAGTCGTGCGAAATCTTACAGTGGTAGACTAGCAGATGTAGGGGATGTAGGTGGTACGGTCTACCCATCGTAAGGTGCTAGCGCTTCGGAAAGACTATGTCTCGGTCATCCGTTCCTTAAACACCATGTAGTGCGAGAATCCCAATGGAGGAGATCGCGTCTTGTGGGGAAAACTGCTTAAACCTCTGCAGAGTGTATAAACTAATCATGGTTAGCCGCGTCCCCGGTTATGGACATCTTGAGTATCTAGTACTTGGATTATCATGTGAATCTCAACATGTTACTATAAAATTAAGTTTGACGGGTTTGTTTAATGATGTTTAATTGGGATTGAGAATGCTGTCAACCATTCTCAATGTTTAACAACCACCATGATAGTTAAATGAATTTATTCCTTTGTAGTAGGGAAAAATTGGTTTTTCGCAAAACTGTAACCATAGAGCTTTCCACCAGCCAAATATGCATATAGTATAGCTGTTTCATTCCATTACTCTCTATGTGTTACCTTTCCATGTGCTGACCCGTTTTCGGGCTGCAACGTTAATGTTGCAGACTTTTCGGACGATGATTAAGGAGTTTTAGGTCGTGGTTCTATACTCAGTGATGTCGTTGGCGTTGATGGACTCACTTATCTTCCAAGCCTTACGCTGTTATCGTTATTAGATGGCCTTAAGCCATATTTATTGTAATAAGTTCTCTTTTGAGACACTCGATGTAATAAGTGTGTGATTGCTACTCTGTTATAAATCCTTCAAGTACTGTGTGGTGTCAGCATTACTGATCCAGGGATGACACCGGAGCATAGAGATTGGACCGTTTGTGGTCTGGTCGCTACAAGAAGCACAAAGCAACCTTTTAAGACAAACCACCAATTCGGCGATACAGCCCCCGGACACCGTCAAGCGAGTCCGGAGTAAACTGCAACAGGATTGCCTAGCACGTTCAGAGCTCACCTAGCAATTCGGCCCCCGTCCCGGTCCCAGTCAAGCGACGAAATCCGTGCCGCACGTACATAATTACGCACTGAAAATAGCATGGACATAGGCGGGGGCACGATCAGGGCACGTCCCGCAATCCGGCTTAACTACCCTAGGGGCTGTATACCTTTATCATTTTTTCTCTTTCAGGAGCTAACTCTCTGGAAGCCCTTTCCGGCAGTACGATTGCCGGACACATTACGGGAATGAACACGGGAACCCCCAGGTGGTCTCTAATAATAATCGATATACCAGCTTTCTACTATCCATACACAGCTTGCCCTTGGATAGGACATGTCAAATGGTCCTATTTTCTGCTTATTGCACTACTTATATCAGTACGCTTTGACATATTATTTAAATAACAATGCATATCATTAGTCTATTATTGCATTGTTTATCCCTTTTTCTTATATGCTCATTTACGACAACTTGCTCCCGTACATTCTGGTATGATCAATACGCCAGGCGCTTTTGTTTACCCCATAATACAGTGTGAGAAGTCCGAACACTTTCGACAGTGCGGCACCCTGAACTTATAACATTATATGCATCAGCTCCGAATCATGTCTTGGGTAAATAGCTGGGTTTGCCCAGCTCCCATGCTTTGGTACCTCACGTTCCGCTATATCAGCTAAGGTAGCGCTGGGAGAACTACTACGATTGTGTCTCGGTTCTTCCTGACAAGCACCTCAGTAGAGAAAGCCGAAAACTGACTATCATGATAAGGCGAGAGCTGGTCGCTGTTCGAGAGTTGTCAAGTCCTTAAAGACTTTTTCCGCTTCGGGCGAGGAGTCGGCCTTGCCCGACTTAGGCATGTATAGCGCCCCAAACTCGGCCTTCCGAATACTAGGGTGTCGGTGTCAAAACTGGCGGATTTCGGGTAGGGGGTCCCGAACTGCTCGTCTAAGGCGGATGGTAACAAGAGGCAGGGGACACGATGTTTTACCTAGGTTCGGGCCCTCTTGATGGAGGTAAAACCCTACGTCCCGCTTGATTATTCTTGATAATATGAGTAGTACAAGAGTTGATCTACCACGAGATCGGAGAGGCTAAACCCTAGAAGCTAGCCTATGGTATGATTGTATGTTGTCCTACGGACTAAAACCCTCCGGTTTATATAGACACCGGACGAGGCTAGGGTTACACAAGGTCGGTTACAAAGGAGGAGATATGCATATCCGTATTGCCTAGCTTGCCTTCCACGCCAAGTAGAGTACCATCCGGACATGGGACGAAGTCTTCAATCTCGTATCTTCCTAGTCCAATAGTCCGGCCAAAGGATATAGTCCGGCTGTCCGGATACCCCCTAATCCAGGACTCCCTCAGTAGCCCTTGAACCAGGCTTCAATGATGATGAGTCCAGCGCGCAGTGTTGTCTTCGCCATTGCAAGGCGGGTTCCTCCCCCGAATACATCACAGAAGAGTTTGAATACAAGGATAGTGTCCGACCCTTCAAAATAAGTTTCACATACCACCGTAGAGAGAATAATATTTCCACAAATCTAATCTGCTGACACGTTTTGGCAGCATGACATCACGCCACGACCCGGTAATTATTTGAACCATTTTTCTTTAACCAGCCACGCACATAACGCAAGGCAGTTTCTTGACATGTCTTGCCGAAGCAGAGATCATGTTCCCCTTATTATGGGATTCTCATCAATACGAACGTGGGTAACCCAACCGTGCATGTTGGTATGACTCCTAGATTTTAGGTAAGTCTCGAACGGACACGACAAGGACACCTGATATCCACCCCCTTTATAAAGGGACAAGGCTTTTTCTTTTTTCCCTCCCATGCTCAATCGAATCCTTCCCCCGCCTCGAGTTCTAACACCCAAAGCGCAGGTCAGGTGCTTCGGACTTTCAATCATGTCGGGATCCAGCCTTCAAGGCCGGTGGATGCCTTCCTCCGTCACGGAGGAGGACATCAAGAAGTTGAGGGACGCCAGATATCTGACCGCCAAAATTTTGCATAGGCTGCCCGCCCGAGGGCAGGTCGTCCCTACTCCCGAACCCAACGAGAGCGTTGTGTTCGTCTCCCACTTCCTCCGAGGACTAGGCCTCGCTCTAGATCCCTTTGTTAGGGGTCTTATGTTCTATTACGGGCTAGATTTTCACGATCTGGCCCTGGATTCCCTTCTTCACATTTCATCATTCATTGTCGTTTGTGAGGCCTTCCTCCGCATTACCCCTCACTTCGGCCTGTGGCTCAAGACCTTCCATGTGAAGCCGAAGATGGTCGAGGGGTGGTATGCAGCATACAGAGGTGCTCTAATAAGAAAAATTGCTGATGCTCCATGGCCAATGGGTTCGTTTCCAGAGGTGTCCGGATTGTGGCAACGGGAGTGGTTCTATGTCATAGCTCCTCGAAGTGCCAAGTGGGTAGCTGCCCCCACCTTTTGCTCGGGCCCTCCACCACAACTGATGTCATGGATCAGCAGGGGGCTGAGCTGGGGTCTAGCCAAGGACGTGCCAATACTGCATAGCCGTATCCGAGATCTCTTCGAGGGAGATTTCAGTCTAGTTATGGTAATGCAAGTTATGTTGGTTCGTCGAGTCCAGCCTTGCAAACGCCGGCCCGTCATGTCAGGACCCCGACTCAATGCCACATCGATCTAGCATGTAACACCTCATATCACTTTGCGGCCTCACGCACGGTATCCCCACGGGTGTCGCCTTACCTTTGCCCGGGACCGTTTGCGCCTTTTGGCACACATATATGATGGTGTCGCTAGCATCCATATGATAAAGAGCCCGGGCTGACATGGCTAGTCGTAAACCCAAAGTGGCACTAACTTACAGGGACAGGCATCCATGACCCAGCATCGAACGTGTCGGTCATCAGCGAGTGAATCCAGGCTGTAGCACTGGGCTAACAGGACTCCGGTGAACCGGGCTGTAGCGGGCTAACAGGACTCCGGTATTCATCGCGTGACATTTCCCCGAAGGGACAGACACAGGATCGAAGAAGGACACATGCCGGCCAGCCTAAGTGTTCCGGAGCAGTAGCAAGCTACCAGGGCTCAGTGGAAGCACTAGGAGACATTTCCCGGTAAGAGAGGCTACTAAGAATAAACAACTAGATAGTCAGATCCCACACATAGCAATACACATTACACGTACGCATAACATGCAAGTATGTGCTGTACAACATGGCATCACAGCATAACTCAACAATCATATAGATAAAGGCTCAGAAGAGCCATCATAGCATTTATTGCAAACAGGGGTCACAAAACCCGTCATACAGAGCATACAAGCAACAAGCGGAAGCATTACATGTCTGGGTACAGACATTTATAAATGAAAAAGGCTGAAAGCCTGACTATCTACAACGTCCGATCAAGATCGTAGCTGAGGTACAAGCTACTCGTCGAAGTCCACGAGAACACTAATAAGACCGAAGTCTCCGCTGCAAAAACATAAATAAGGCAACATGAGTACAAAGGTACTCAGCAAGACTTACATCAGATCCTATCATACATGCATTGGTATCAAGAGGGTAATGTGGGGTTTAGTTGCAGCAAGCCAGCTTTGACTCTGTGGCTATCCTGTTCTACGACTACCAGAAACTCTGGAGGTGATATGGCGCACACGAGTCCACCAATCACCACACAATATACTACTATGGATTCATCCCCGTCTCCCTACGGGAAGGCCATCCATAGCACTCACACTTGTCTTGAGCATTTTAGAGTATCCACTTCAAGTTGTCTATGTACCATGTAAGCATCCAAGAAGTCCATAACCGCGGACCCGGCTATTCGAATAGATCATGTTAACCCTGCAGGGGTGTACTTCTTCACACACGCTCTCGCCACTTACCGCCATGTACACGTCATGTATCTCGGCAACCTTCAAGCGGAAGCCTGGCGAGGGTGTCGGCCATGACCTGACTAACCACACAAGACTCTAGCCCAGGTTTATCGCCTATTCGGGTTCCATCCGCAAGGAGATCCGGCCGGGGTGTCGCTCACAGCCCCAAACGATGTGTGCAGGGTTCCCGAGCCCACCATCCGGGTGCCACTCGGTACACCAGGCCACGTGTGCCTAGTCTGTCCCAAGCCCACCCTGCCGGGTGCCACTTGGTAGAAAAATAGCACTACCTACAAACACCAGAAACTAGTTGCGACTCCTGGACAGAGATCAAGTTGGTTAATAAGCCGAGAGGGGCACTTAAGCATTCCAATGTGTGGTAGTATCGAGTCATTGGACAACATACATAGAACTCAGTGCTTAAGGACGGTTCCAGTGAGACAACCCACCATCTACTCCTACATGGCCTCTCACCGCTACCTTTACCAAATCGTGTTCACACACTTAACTCTCAGCACCAGAACATATCGTAACACTCCAATTCATTCCCAATGAATCAGACCTGACACAACTCTAAGCAATAGCAGGCATAGCATGGTAGGAACACAACAATGGCTTCAATCAACTCCTACACATGCTAGTGGGTTTCAACTATTTACTGTGGCAATGACAGGTCATGCAGAGGAATGGGTTCAACTACCGCAGCACAAAGTAGCAGAAGAATAGTTGTTGTCCTAATGCAATAACTGAGAGTAGGAGCGAGAGGGTAGGATTGTATCGGAATGAACAAGGGGGTTTGCTTGCCTAGAAAATCAACAAGGGAGGCACTGCTTCACAGACAGGTACTCTGGAGCGTCTCCGGAGCAAGACCAGACTAGGGATGTGACAACTCGCCCCCACTTGAAAGAATCTCGTCCCGAGATTCAGGGGTCGACGGAAAGAAAGCGGGGTACTCCAGTCGAAGACGATCTTCTCGCTCCCAAGTAGCTTCTCTCTCGGAATGATGAGACCACTGAACTTTGAGAAACTTGATGTTATGACGTCGGGTAACACGCTCTGCTTGATCAAGAATGCGAACCGGGTACTCTCGGTAGGTGAGGTTATCTTGGAGATCAAGCGTTTCGTGGTCCACTCCGTGGATGGGATCCGAGAAGCAACGCCTGAGTTGAGAGACGTGGAAGACATCATGAACTCGAGAAAGATGTGGGGGTAGTTCCAATTGGTAGGCAACCTCTCCTCGTTTAGAGAGAATGCGAAAAGGACCAATGTAACGAGGAGCCAACTTGCCCTTGATATCGAAACGATGGGTACCCTTCAAGGGAGTAACCCGAAGGTAAGCTTGGTCGCCAATTCATAAGTGATATCCTTATGATGACGATCGTACTGGCTCTTCTGACGAGACTGGGCTGTTTTCAAATTCTCACGAATGATGCGAACTTGCTCTTCTGCCTCCTGGATCATGTCCGGTCGAAAGAATTGTCTTTCACCGGTTTCTGACCAGTTCAAAGGTGTTCGACATCTTCGTCCATAGAGAACTCAAAAGGAGCTTTCTTGAGGCTGGATTGATAGCTATTGTTATAAGCAAACTCGGCAAAAGGAAGACATTTCTCCCAATCCATACCGAATGAGATAACGCAAGCTCTAAGCATGTCTTTGAGAATTTGGTTGACCCGTTCCACCTGACCACTCGACTGAGGGTGGAAAGCGGTACTGAAGGAAAGATGGGTTCCCATGGCAGTTTGGAAACTCTCCCAGAAATGAGAAGTGAAAAGACTGCCACGGTCTGAATTGATCTCTAGTGGAACACCATGGAGTGATACTATTCGAGAAATATATAAGTCAGCAAGCTGACTAGCAGTGATACTCTCTCGAACAGGAAGGAAGTGAGCCACTTTGGAAAGACGATCAACGACTACGAAGATAGCGTTATTCCCTTTCTTGGTCCTGGGAAAGCCGGTGATGAAGTCCATACCAACTTTATCCCATTTCCATTCAGGAATAGCTAAAGGCTGAAGGGTGCCATCAGGTCTTTGATGCTCTGCCTTAACGCGACGACAAACGTCACATTTAGCAATGAACTCAGCGATTTCTCTCTTCATCCTAGTCCACCAGAACCTGTGGCGTAGGTCCTGATACATCTTAGTGCTACCGGGATGAATCGTGAGAGGAGATTCATGCGCCTCCTTAAGAATCAACTGTCGCAGATGTTGATTCTTGGGAACCACCAAGCGATTCTCAAAGAAAACAACACCATGATCATCCATAGAGAAACATCCACCAACTCCCTTCTTAATGTTTCTCTTAATGCGGATAACCCCCCTATCAAACTTCTGGTCAGAGATGATCTGATCCTCAAGGGTAGGTTTCGCCACCAAGGTAGAAAGGAATCCGTGAGGAGCAATGTGAAGGTTAAACTTACAGAATTCCTCATGGAGAAGTGGTTGGCCTTGCTGCAACATGAGATTGTTGCAATAGGATTTACGGCTTAGCGCATCAGCCATGACATTGGCTTTGCCTGGGGTGTAGGTAATCCCTAGATCATAATCTGTGATTAACTCCAACCAACGTCTTTGCCTAAGGTTCAGATCTGGTTGGGTGAAGATATACTTGAGACTCTGGTGATCAGTGTAGATCTCGCAACGTTTACCAAGGAGGTAGTGTCGCCAGGTCTTGAGTGCATAGACTACGGCTGCAAGCTCTAGATCATGTGTAGGATAATTATCCTCATGTGGATGCAACTGTCGAGATGCATAGGCAATCACATGATGATCCTGCATAAGAATACAACCTAGTCCCTGTCGTGAGGCGTCGCAATAGATAACAAAGTCCTTTCTGAAATCCGGTGGCACAAGTATGGGAGCAAAAGTCAGGCGTCTTTTCAGTTCCTGAAAACTGTACTCACACTGTGGGGACCACTCGAACTTTTTATCTTTCTTGAGAAGTTCCATGAGGGGTTTGGCTACTTTGGAGAAGTTTTCAACAAAGCGGCGACAATAGCTGGCTAGACCAAGGAAACTCCTAACTTGTTTAACGGTTTCAGGTGGAGTCCAATCGAGAACGGCCTTAACTCTCTCGGGGTTGACAGCAATGCCCTTGCCAGAGATTACGTGGCCCAGGTAGGTCACTTCTGGCAACGAAAATTCACACTTGGAGAACTTGGCATAAAGGCGGTGCTCTCTGAGTTTTTCTAACACAAGTCTAAGATGTTCGGCATGCTCTTCTTCGTTCTTCGAGTAAATAAGAATATCATCGAGGTAAACCACGACGAACTTATCTAAGTACTCCATGAAGATCGAGTTCATCAAGCGGGAGAATGTGGCTGGGGCGTTGGTTAGGCCGAAGGACATGACGGTGTACTCGTACTGACCATAACGAGTAACAAAGGCTGTCTTGGGAATGTCCCCGTTTCTGATCTTGATTTGGTGGTAGCCTAACCTTAAATGCATCTTGGAGAAGACTGAGGATCCAGCGAGCTGATCATACAGGTCGTTGATCCTGGGGAGCGGATATTTGTTCTTTATCGTGACCAAATTAACGGGACGATAATCTACAACCATCCGGTCCGTACCATCCTTCTTCTTGACGAAGAGGACGGGGCAAGCCCAAGGAGAAGAACTAGGACGGCTGAAACCCTTTTGCAAGGACTCATCAAGTTGTTTCTTAAGCTCGGCTAGTTCTAAGGGTGCCATCTTGTAAGGTCTCCTAGAGATTGGAGCTGTTCCTGGGATAAGATCTATGACGAACTCTACATCTCTGTCAGGTGGAACACCTGGCAGTTCCTCTGGAAAGACATCCGGAAAGTCACGGACTACCGCGATATCTTCAAGGTCTGGAAGAGGGCTGGCATTAAGAGAATAGAGCTGACGCTTTGCAACTCTAGTGGAGACAGTGACTATCTTGCCAGATGGGTGTGTAAGCTGAACAGATCTGGTGTAACAATCAATGTTGGCATGATGAGCTGTCATCCAGTCCATTCCCAAGATGATGTTAATATCTGAGGACTTGAGGGCTACAAGTGATGCAAGGAATACAAGTCTATCAACAAGGATTTCATTACCGTAGTTGATTCTGGTGGTCTACCATCTAGACCCTAGGGTTTGGATTTCAAGCGGAGTCGGCATATCACAAAATGACATGTCGTGCAAACGAGCATAGCCTTCAGAAATGAAGGAGTGAGATGCTCCAGTATCGAATAGAACTGATGCTGGGTGACAATTGACAAGGAGTGTACCAAGAACGACATCCGGATCATCATGAGCATCTTTAGCTGAGACGTGATGCACACGTCCACGTTCAGTGGGGGCTGACTTGACACTGATCATCTTGCGTGATGGCTTAACACAGCCAACAGTCTTCTCGGCCTTGGGTGGAGCATAACTAGTTTGAGAACAGTCACGTGCATAGTGTCCTGGCTTCCCGCATGTGAAGCAAGTCTCTGAGGTTGGACATGGACCCGCACTGACAAACGGTCTACCAGTAGGCCTGGGTGGAACATATGGCTAAGCTGGGGGAGGCACCACATGGGATGACCTCGGTGTATAACCGGAAGAAAGAGCGGAGTTTGGAACCCAAATCCGGCGCTTCTGGGAACTAGAGCCAGAGGAAGATCCCAAATCACGGGTGTGCTTACGAGACTCCTCGTAAGTGAGCTGAGCTGTCTCTGCATTGATGGCTTTGTTCACAAGAGCTTGGAATGTATCACAATGATGCAGGTGGAGAACACGACGCAACTTGGGATTGAGACCCTTCCGGAACCTAGCCTGCTTCTTGGCGTCCGTGGACACTTCTTCTGTGGCATAGCGGGCGAGGTTCTCAAACTCTCTACTATAAGCATCAACAGCCATCTTACCCTGGGTGAAACTACAGAACTCTTCCCTCTTGCGATTGATGAGGGCTTCAGGAATGTGATGCTCGCGAAAAGCCTCAGTGAAATCCTTCCAGGTAGGAATCTGGCCAGCTGGAAGCAAAGCCTCATAGTTCTGCCACCAAAGACTAGCAGGACCTTCCAGGTGGTATGTGGCATAGGCGACCTTGTCATCTTCAGCTACGCTCGCGGAACGCAGCTTATGAGTGATGCTACGGAGCCAGTCATCTGCATCGAGTGACTCGATGGAATGATGAAAGGTAGGTGGGTGCAAGCGAATGAAGTCATGAATGGTCGCAGACTTATTGGACTGATGTGCGGTGTTCTCCTCGATACGTACCAACAAACGGTTAGACTCACGCTTGTTCCTCTCCATTTCTAACATGAACTCTGCCAACGAAGGCGGGTCGGGAGGATCCTCATCCCTACCATATCCATGGTTCTGGCTACGAATAATAGAACTTCATGACATCCTGAAACGAAACCAGGGACGGAGTCAGCATCAACTATAGACTGTAGAATGTAGGACAAGGAATTAGTATCTCTCGAACTCCTAGGGAAAATTCTGGCAGCATAACGGCAGTAAAATGCTCAGAATGAGACATCCTACTAAAAATGGGGTGGTAACATACTCATCATCATCACTCAAGGTTCTGAGATAGTGCTAAACAGACTACACCGGAAGTACTCGAAAACTGGGGTATGACTCTGATCAACCAATCCTATGGGACTACGGAGTAGTAACACGTGATCCTGATAGACGGAAGAGAAAGCCTAGTTCCTTAACCCCGTCGGAAAGATAGGATGACTCAGATCAGAAGGCCATGAGGTAAAGGAGTAAAAAGAGCCTTACGATCCTTCCCACAATCAATTCCCTTACATAACTAAAGATTTTCTAGACTCAACTTCGACCAGTATGGCTTGGCAATCCTACAGGCAGTCAGGCTCTGATACCAGCGCTGTCAGGACCCCGACTCAATGCCACATCGATCTAGCATGTAACACCTCATATCACTTTGCAGCCTCACGCACGGTATCCCCACGGGTGTCGCCTTACCTTTGCCCGGGACCGTTTGCGCCTTTTGGCACACGTATATGATGGTGTCGCTAGCATCCATATGATAAAGAGCCCGGGCTGACATGGCTAGTCGTAAACCCAAAGTGGCACTAACTTACAGGGACAGGCATCCATGACCCAGCATCGAACGTGTCGGTCATCAGCGAGTGAATCCAGGCTGTAGCACTGGGCTAACAGGACTCCGGTGAACCGGGCTGTAGCGGGCTAACAGGACTCCGGTATTCATCGCGTGACATTTCCCCGAAGGGACAGACACAGGATCGAAGAAGGATACATGCCGGCCAGCCTAAGTGTTCCGGAGCAGTAGCAAGCTACCAGGGCTCAGTGGAAGCACTAGGAGACATTTCCCGGTAAGAGAGGCTACTAAGAATAAACAACTAGATAGTCAGATCCCACACATAGCAATACACATTACACATACGCATAACATGCAAGTATGTGCTGTACAACATGACATCACAGCATAACTCAACAATCATATAGATAAAGGCTCAGAAGAGCCATCATAGCATTTATTGCAAACAGGGGTCACAAAACCCGTCATACAGAGCATACAAGCAACAAGCGGAAGCATTACATGTCTGGGTACAGACATTTATAAATGAAAAAGGCTGAAAGCCTGACTATCTACAACGTCCGATCAAGATCGTAGCTGAGGTACAAGCTACTCGTCGAAGTCCACGAGAACACTAATAAGACCGAAGTCTCCGCTGCAAAAACATAAATAAGGCAACATGAGTACAAAGGTACTCAGCAAGACTTACATCAGATCCTATCATACATGCATTGGTATCAAGAGGGTAATGTGGGGTTTAGTTGCAGCAAGCCAGCTTTGACTCTGTGGCTATCCTGTTCTACGACTACCAGAAACTCTTGAGGTGATATGGCGCACACGAGTCCACTAATCACCACACAATATACTACTATGGATTCATCCCCGTCTCCCAACGGGAAGGCCATCCATAGCACTCACACTTGTCTTGAGCATTTTAGAGTATCCACTTCAAGTTGTCTATGTACCATGTAAGCATCCAAGAAGTCCATAACTGCGGACCCGGCTATTCGAATAGATCATGTTAACCCTGCAGGGGTGTACTTCTTCACACACGCTCTCGCCACTTACCGCCATGTACACGTCATGTATCTCGGCAACCTTCAAGCGGAAGCCTGGCGAGGGTGTCGGCCACGACCTGACTAACCACACAAGACTCTAGCCCAGGTTTATCGCCTATTCGGGTTCCATCCGCAAGGAGATCCGGCCGGGGTGTCGCTCACGGCCCCAAACGATGTGTGCAGGGTTCCCGAGCCCACCATCCGGGTGCCACTCGGTACACCAGGCCACGTGTGCCTAGTCTGTCCCAAGCCCACCCTGCCGGGTGCCACTTGGTAGAAAAATAGCACTACCTACAAACACCAGAAACTAGTTGCGACTCCTGGACAGAGATCAAGTTGGTTAATAAGCCGAGAGGGGCACTTAAGCATTCCAATGTGTGGTAGTATCGAGTCATTGGACAACATACATAGAACTCAGTGCTTAAGGACGGTTCCAGTGAGACAACCCACCATGTACTCCTACATGGCCTCTCACCGCTACCTTTACCAAATCGTGTTCACACACTTCACTCTCAGCATCAGAACATATCGTAACACTCCAATTCATTCCCAATGAACCAGACCTGACACAACTCTAAGCAATAGCATTCATAGCATGGTAGGAACACAACAATGGCTTCAATCAACTCCTACACATGCTAGTGGGTTTCAACTATTTACTGTGGCAATGACAGGTCATGCAGAGGAATGGGTTCAACTACCACAGCACAAAGTAACAGATGAGTCGTTGTTGTCCTAATGCAATAACTGAGAGCAGGAGCGAGAGAGTAGGGTTTTATCGAAATGAACAAGGGGGTTTGCTTGCCTGGTAAATCAACAGAGGAGGCACTGCTTCACAGACAGGTACTCTGGAACGGACTCCGGAGCAGGACCAGACTAGGGATGTGACACCTCAGCATGTGGGAATTCAACCCAGAAGGACCGCACACTATTCAGAATTTCCTCGGCTTGACGTACGAGGAGATGTACAAATCGTTCTTCGGACCCCGAATAGAGTGTCCGGACACTACCGAGGACGTGGGCCTGAACTGCAACCGACCGCTGCCCAAGTAAGTAATCCCATGGCCGAACACACTGTCCTTTTATTTATCATGACATCATTCTGAAGAATCGCTCTTTGACCAGGACTAGATAACAAAGGCGAAGATGATCCGGTGTTCGGCCCCCCCTCCTGAAGGCTTGGACAATCCGGTGCTGGAAAAGATGCTCGAGCCAGCACCCTGCCTAGTGCCCTCCAAGGAAGATGAAGGGGGGAATAACGAGGCTAGCATCTCCACGAAGGAGATTAGCGGGAGAGAAGGAACTGAAACTTCCTCTCCCTAGGGAAGGAAGAGAAAAGCCTATGTGTACCCAGAGACAATGGTCTCCAAACAAGGGAAGAAATCTCCGCTGGAGGGTTCTGTCCTAGGGGACCAGCCCTCCCCCGAGCTGTAAGTAAAAGGGGTAGTTAATAAAGAAAATATCTTGCTCTACTTCTGAGGAAAATAATCGACGCATTTATCTTGCAGTTCAGATCTTAGCCCTTCTCAGCAGAGCTCGTCTTCGGGGGATCTTCTTCCGGAGATGATGAGAGCGAAATGCCTCCCCCTGCCACACCGCCTCACGAAGCGGGCGACCCCGAGGTGTCGTCGCGGAGGGTTTCTCCAGATCCAGCAAGGCCAAAAGGTAATCTTATGGCCATCCGAAGTCCTCAGCATCCGGCTCTCGAAGAGAGTCATCAAAAGAGTCCGGCACCATCTGGTGTGCGGTCGGACGTACTGAGGGGTCTGCTGGAGGAAGCGGCTATCTCAGAAGAGCACCGCACATTGATGGGTATGGTGATTGAAAGGATTTCGTCCGCCGAAAGTGGGTTGCATGAAGCCTTTATGAGTCTACTGAAGGGTTTTGAGGTACGTGAAATGATGTACATTTTGACGGTACCGCACATTTTTAGATGTGCCATGTGTAGATAGTAGCCCCTGAGACTCTGGTTGTCGTCGAAAACGGCGGCAAACAGAGGATCATAGTCCCAGGTAATAACCAGACTGCCTTTATGTGCAGGTGGTGGAAGCTCCGGTGGCTAGCCGGACTGATGGGTATGCCGAACTAAAGCGGCAGCTGGATGCGGCAGATGCCGACATCGTGCTTATCAACAAGCGGCTTGACGAGGCACAGGGTCAGTGATTTTTCTGGTGATTGTCACATAATAAGAGCAGCAAGATGCCAGTATCTTTAACATATTGTCACTGCAAATGGAGCGGCCACCATGGAGACCCTTCGGGCGAAGCTTGCCCGAGCCAAGGAGCAAGCAAGGAGTAGCAATGCGGCCGCTTTAAAGGCGGCCGGGGATTTAAGGGCCGAACAGGTCACGCATTGCGAGAGCAAAGAAAAAATTGCTAAGATGGCCATGGAGTTAAAAGATGCCGCTGACTGTTACCGGCTTCTTGAAGAAGAAAACCGAGCGAAGGCGACGGACCTGGAGATGGCCCGGGTGGCTGCCAAGGAAGCCCGCTCCAAAATTAGAGCGACGAAGGAGGAGTTGAATCAAGCTGCAGATATCATTTCTGGGAAGCCCTTCTTGTTGCGGACTAAGTTCGGAGATCCAAAATATGCGCCTCTAGACCGGCTATGGAGTTCTGCGGACGAGTACATGGATTTGGCTGCAAGTGCTGCTGATGCGGCCGAGTACTTCAAGGATCAGAAAGGTCATGAAATGGAGAAGCTGTTCTAGTCACAGTTTCACGCTCCAGTCCGTCCTCTGTTACTGAATGAGCGATTGACTGGTTGGGTCGAGCTCCATAGATTATCCGGACTTGCCATGAGGTCCGATGTGGATCATTCGTGGCCAGGAGGGCCAAGGCCGAATAGCTACTTTAGCTTAGTGCAACAATTCCTTGGTGCCGTGCCACGCATTGATGCTGTAAAGAGATCGGCGTGCATAGAAGGTGCGCGGATGGCCCTTGCCCGTGTCAAAACATACTGGGCAGAGATGGAGGCCACCACTGTTGAAGCACAGGGTTCGGCCATAGGCCGAGTGGCTGCCGAGCACTACTTTGAAGAAGTCCTTGAAGGCGCTCGTTCGATAGAGGCTCAGTGCTCAAAGAATATTATTTTTTAGTGACATGTAGTCCCATTGTACAAACAATGTTTTATTGAATTTATCAAGGCTGTATTTATACTTTTGCCCGAAAGTGCTATGATGCCTCCTGTGTGGCCGTTTATGTATATATGCATATAACCTGAAAGATGGCAGTCGTCGGCTTCAGCCCCCACACATATAATGCGGGGGTGTTCGCAGAAGACGCATGTTCACACTTGATCCAACGTCTTGGTCTATTAAGGAGGTGATAGCGAAGGGAACTAGGCAACCAGACTATAATGCTTTAACACTTTCACTTAGCCAGAGGAGTTTGACAATGGGGCTACTATATAGCCCCTGGTGGCTCCACGCTCATCCGGATTCGGGGCGCGTACATGCCTGGCTGGGAAACGGCCCTTCGTTAAGGCGGAGGAGTCCCGAAGATTCCCCCAGGTCATCGAGTGGTTGACTAGTCTCACGCTATATCATGATAGTTTCGGCTTTCTCTACTGAGGTGCTCGTCCGGATGAACTAGGGCACAATCGCAGTAGTTCTCCTCGTGCCGCCTTAGCCGATAGAGCGGAACGTAAGGCAGCAAAACACAGCAGCCGGGCAAACCCAACATTTGACCAAAGACATGATTCGGAGCTGATGCATATAAGGCCAAACTCACGACGCCGAACACTCCCTAAGGTATTCGGTCTTTATGATGTAAACCAGGCCTAAATAGTGCCCTTTATAATAAGCCCCTGGTGTCCAGGTACGTGCAATATTCTGACGTGGCCACATGCCAATACGTCATCATCCTTCTCAATTGTATTGAGAATCCGAGGGATGTGTATCAACAAGAGACAATAAAAAAGGTTTACGCAGGGTCTTAATCTAAAAAGAATCCTTGGAATGGGTCCGTGCTGCACGTCTGCGCCTGTGTCTCTATTGTGCCGTATTCTAGACGGGTGTAGCACGATGGTCATCTGAAAAAGAGAGGAACTTAATTGAAAAGTTGCCATGCAAAAGGTAAGTTATACTAAATAAACAATATATAGTTCAAAATGAGTAAAGTTGAGCCTGATTGCCACTTGTTTGCGCGCTTTGAGCCCCTTGTATTGTAATAGGGGTATAGCCATCAAACCTGTATCAATTACATATAGCTGCACCAGACTCGTCCTACCGTGTCCGTGGTTTTAACGACCTGTCAGATGCTTTAGTTGGTGAGGCTGTCTAGTGTGCGGCTGACAAGGCAGCCGCACGGTCTTCCGCGCGCAAGGAGCGCTCAATATTTCCGCTTACTGTAATGATGCCACGTGGACCGGGCATCTTAAGCATGAGAGAAGCGTAATGCGGTATTGCGTTAAAGCGAACGAAAGCTTCATGTCCGAGTAGTGCTTTATAGCTGCTTTGGAACGGAGTGATGTGGAAGGTTAAATTTTTGCCGCGGAAGTTATCAGGAAAGCCGAATATAACCTCTAGTAGCAGGGAGCCCGTGCAATGGGCTTCTGGGCCTGGCATTACTCCTTTAAAGGTAGTATTGCTATGGCTAATTTTTATTGGGTCTATCCCCATTTTGCGGACTGTGTCCTGATATATCAGGTTTAAACTACTGCAGCCGTCCATCAGGACTTGTGTGAAGTGGTATCCATCAATCATCGGTTCTAACACCAAGGCAGCCCATCCTGCACGCCAGATACTTGCCGAGTAATCCCGATGGTCGAACTTGATCGGTTGGGACGACCAGTGGCAGAACTCCATGGTGATAGGCCCTGGGGCATGTGTCTCTAGGAGTGCCGCTTTGCTTCTCCCCTTTGTCACGTGTAACACGTTTACTGTTCTGACTTCTGGTGGGAATTTCTTCTGTTCCCTTGTGCTTTGCTTGCGAGGCTCGTCCTCGTCTTCGCTTGGTGTATCCTGCCCCTTGTGTTCGGCGTTGAGCTTGCCGGACTGCTTGAAGACCCAACATTCTCTATGGGTATGATTTGTAGGTTTATCGGGGGTGTTGTGGATCTGAAATATTTTATCCAGAATCTTGTTTAGGCTGGACAGTTCGTCACTGTTGCCTTTGGAGGGCAGCTTTTGCTGATCTGGCCGAGAGCTTCTGAATCCGGCGTTTACCGCCGTGCTCTTTGGGTTGTCTTCTTTATTCTGGCACTTGTTTTTGCTGCGCCATGGTTTCCCGTTTTCGTCCCTGACTTCGGATGTACTTGGGTCGCTGGTACTGCATCGGGCTAACCAGCTATCCTCGCCCGTGCAAAAGCGGGTCATGAGGCTTGTTAATGCCGCCATTGTTCTCGGCTTTTCTTGGCCGAGGTGTCTGGCAAGCCATTCATCTCAAATGTTGTGCTTGAAAGCTGCTAAGGCTTCGGCGTCCGGACAGTCGACTATTTGGTTCTTTTTAGTGAGAAACCTGTTCCAAAGCTTTCGGGCTGACTCTCCGGGCTGTTGAGTTATATGACTTAAATCGTCTGCATCCGGAGGTCGGACATAGGTCCCTTGAAAATTTGCCCGAAAAGTGTCTTTGAGCTCTTCCCAGCTTCCAATGGAGTTTTCGGGGAGGCTTTTAAGCCAGTGCCGAGCTAGCCCTTTGAGCTTGAGGAGTAAGTACTTGATGGCATGGAGATCGTCTCCTCGAGCCATATGGATATGGAGGATGTAGTCCTCAATCTAGACCCCAGGGTCTGTCGTTCCATCGTACGCCTCTATGTTTACGGGTTTAAATCCCTTTGGAAATTCATGGTCCAGCACCTCATCGGTGAAACATAGGGGGTGTGCGGCACCCCTATATTTGGGTGTATCGTGGTATTGGGATGTTTTTTGTGTTGCATTGCATGCTGGAGCGCGCTTGCGTGGCCCGTAGATGGATCTGGTTGCGCCGTACTTTTGATGCGAGTCCTCACGTGGATCGCGTTCTGGCTTATGTGCAGCGTCGTTTGCCGTTCTATGTTGGCCACGAGGTCGTCTATCCGACTGGATGGCCATTTTGTTTTTTGATTGCGAGGGATCTAAGGCCTCCTCATCGAATTCAGGTAGCAGCTTTCGCTTCGGGTAGCTCTTGGTGTGGCGATTACCGCCGTACTTCGCTGCAGTGTTGAGTACTTCACTCCATCTGATTCTGAGTGTGTCTTGTGCAGCCCTGAGCCTTTGCTTCTACTTTTTCAGACTCCTCGCAGTGGCAACAAGCCTTTTATGGGTATTCTGTTGCTCTGGGTGCCTGTCCAGTGTGATGTTATCCGGACTGTTGTCTTCGACGGAGTCGGGTTGTTCGGTTTGATTCTCCGTGTTGCCGTGGTCGGACGATGGTTCAATGCCGCGTTTGTCGTCCGCTGGCTCACCTTGCTCTATCGCTGGGTCTATATGATCGTTGTTTCTGCCGAGGCAGGATTTCGAGTGGCGCTTACGCCGCCGCTTTGACTGCTTCTCGAGGGAACAACCCTTCGCTACGTCCTTCCGCTCTTCGACATTGTTTTATTTGGGTGCGTCCACCATGTATACATCATATGATGAAGTGGGCGTCCAGTGCCCTGTGGGCAGTGGTTCCTGTTCGTCTCCTGCATCGTCGTCCATACCGTCGATGTCTTCGGAGTCGATGTCAAGCATGTCGGCCAAATCATCGACAGTGGCTATTAAGTGGGTGGTGGGTGGGCGGCGAATTTCTTCGTCATCTGCATCCCAATCCTGCCGGACATAGTTCGGCTAGGACTCTCCTGACAGGGAGAGAGACCTTAATGAGTTCAGTATGTCGCTGAAGGGTGAGTGCTGAAAGATATCCGTGGCGGTGAACTCCATGATTGGTGCCCAATCAGATTCGATAGGCACGGGCGCAGGCAGTTCGGAGTCCGTGGCTGGGGAAGAATCTGGTAGTTTGGCGTCACGGCTCCCGTGAAGGGTAAGGTCGATACTCGGCTCGATCGCCGCTGAGAATACAGCCTCCATGGTGGGGTCTATACGCCCGTCCATGGTTGGCGCAGTAGGCTCCGAATTTAGGGTCAGACCGGTTCCCGGTGCGTTCTCCTGAACACTGTCCGATGGTAGAGCTAAATCATGCTCATCGTGACCGTGCGGCGCACTCGGCAGGGGTTCGAATCCGTCGAAGATCAAGTCTCCACGGATGTCAGCCGTGTAGTTTAAGCTTCCAAACCTGACCTGGTGGCCAGGGGCGTAACTCTCGATCTACTCGAGATGGCCAAGTGAGTTGGCCCGCAGTGCGATGCCGCCGAATACAAAGATCTGTCCGTGGAGAAGAGTCTCACCCTGGACTGCATCGCTATCGATGATCGAAGGAGCCATCAAGCCTAATGGCGACGACACAGAGGAACTCTCAATGAAAGCACCAATGTCGGTGTCAAAACCGGCGGATCTCTGGTAGGGGGTCCCGAACTGTGCGTCTAAGGCGGATGGTAACAGGAGGCAGGGGACACGATGTTTTACCTAGGTTTGGGCCCTCTTGATGGAGGTAAAACCTACGTCCTGCTTGATTATTCTTGATAATATGAGTAGTACAAGGGTTGATCTACCACGAAATCGGAGATGCTAAACCCTAGAAGCTAGCCTATGATATGATTGTATGTTGTCCTACGAACTAAAACCCTCCGGTTTATATAGACACCGGAGGAGGCTAGGGATACACAAGGTCGGTTACAAACGAGGAGATATGCATGTCCGTATTGCCTAGCTTGCCTTCCACGCCAAGTAGAGTCCCATCCGGGGACGGGACCAAGTCTTCAATCTCGTATCTTCATAGTCCAACAGTCCGGCCAAAGGATATAGTTCGGCTGTCCGGAGACCCCCTAATCCAGGACTCCATCATAGGGGCTTCGCCAAAATTTAAAATTGTAGACTTCTATGGCTAAGTGAGAGTGATAAAGCCTTATAGTCCGATTGCTTGGTTCGTTGTGCTGAACACCTCCCTCGAAGGACCCAAAATTGGGATAAAGAGTGCTTAGGTTTATCCCGAACACCTCAGTACTAGTTACATGGGGGCAGAAGCCGACGACTGGCCAACTCTCAGATTTTATAAACGGCCGCACAGAAGGTAACATTTTAAATTAAAAAAGCATTGCATAGCACAAATGAACTCGTTTCACATTACAGGATCACATGAGCATGTTCATTCAAAAATTACATCTCTGGCATATTCATCCGCCATAAGACGGGAACCCTTCAGGACACTCTCATAATACATTTCGGGGTTGCGATGCTCCTTGCCCTCCGGCGGCCCCTCCTTCACCAGCTTCACGGCGTCTAGCTTCGCCCAGTGCACCTTCGCCCAGGCAAAAGCCCTGCGCACACCCTTGATCCAGACGGACTGCTTTATGACTTCAAGCCGTGGGCAGGCATCCACAAGCCACCTCACCAGACCGAAGTAGCTGCCGGGCAGGGGCTCGCCAGGCCACATCCGGACTATCAGACCCTTCATGGCCTGTTCGGCCGCCTTGTGAAGCTCGACCAATTGCTTCAGTTGGTTGCTCAAGGGCATTGGGTGTTCGGTCCTAGTATACCGAGACCAAAACAACTTTTTCGTCGAGCTCCCCTCCTCAGCTCGGTAAAACTCTGTGGCATCCAGTACACTGCGGGGAAGATCTACAAACGCTCTTGGAGAGCTCCGAACTCAGGTAAGTAAAAGGAAAGTTTCCTTCACATGCTTGCTTTGCATAATGAATGCCTTACCCGCTGCTATCTTCTTCACCGCATCAATCTCCTGGAGGGCCTTGTGGGCTTCAGCCTTGGCGCTCCGGGCGCTTTCGAGCGCCTTCACAAGCTCGGACTCTCACGTCTTAGAGTCAAGCTCCAAGGACTCGTGTTTTTTGGCGAGAGCCTCGAGCTCTTGGTGCACCTCACCCACCCGGGCTTCTTTCTTTTCCCGCTCAATGCGCTCCTTGGTCGCTTTGTCTTCGGCCTCGGACAGCGCCTTCTTCAGGGTCGCCACCTCGGTCGTGGCCCCTGGCAAATTCATGATTATCCTATTACTTTACAACCAAACTTCTTTTTAATATATATAGGCAAGGTATTGCTTACCTTTCCTCTCCTCGAGTTGCCTCTTGGTAAGGCCGAGCTCATCCTCGGACCGCTCCAGGTCACGCTTCAGTGCGGAGACCTTCGCAGTACGTGCGGCAGCGGCCAGCAGTGAAGCCTGCACATGCACATAGACATATTCAGATTAGACTCCTGAGTCATCATTTGATCCTCTATTCGGCCTTTCTTCGCGGACGCCGAATAGAGCATCAGGGGCTACTATCTATGCGGTAATATTTTCTTATATTTCAACTGCTTACCTCAAAGCCTGTTAGGAGGCTGGCAGAAGCTTCGGTTAGTCCGTTTTTGGCGCACTGAACCTTCTCGATCACCGCACTCATGATAGTGCGGTGCTCTTCATCGATGGAAGCGCCCCGAAGCGCTTCCAGCAAGTTGTCCGGTGCCTCTGGATGGGCAGAGGCCACCGTCACGGGCGGCTTGCCCCCCTTAACGGGGGATCACCTACCGGAGTCTGGAACCATCGAAGGTTCCGGCGCAGTGCTCGGCTGGGGGCCGAACTCGGAGCCCGTGGGAGTCTTGCTCCCTTTGCGCCTAGGGTCTGGAAGGTCGCCTCGAGGCGCCCCCAAGACCACCTCCCCTCGGCTCAGTTCCTTTCGAGACAACACCTCGACGTTGTCCGTAGGGCAAGGGGTGGAGGCGGTCAGAAGAGAACCGCTATTCATATCCGACAAGTCCAAAGAACCGCCCGACGAAGATACGTCGAGATGAGCTCGGGACGGACTGCATAATCATGTTTGGCATGAGGAGAAGCGGGGCAATAAAACATACCATGAATTAAAATGGTGTCCGGATACTTACGACTTCCCCAACGGCTTCTCCCCGGGTAACCACTCATCGCCGCTTTAGGCGGCCGTCGTGGAGCAGTCCGGAAGGAGGGTCTTTCCCTTCTTAGACCCTTCGGCCTTCCCGGTGCGGTCGGCCCTCCTTTTCTTGTCTCCCCCGGCTAGGGGGGGAGAACTTTCCTCCTCCTCCTCCTTGTTTTCGTGGGAGGAGTGCACGTTGGAGTCATCGGATGATGTGTCCGATACAACCTTGCGCCGGAGACCCTTTCGGGTCCCCGTGGCCTTCTTCTTGGTCTTCTTCACCGGCACCTCGTAAGGTGCCGGAGCCAGCATCTCCATCAGGAGAGCATCTGCAGGATCTTCAGGAAGGGGGCTGGGCAATCGAGCTGCTCCACTGTCTTTATCCAGTCCTGTTAATGGCATGCGAGCTTAGACCCCGCACATCATTTAACTGGGGCAAATAAATACCTGTGAGATATAAGAACTTACCGGATTGGTAGGCGCTTTGCGCTGAGTCCGCCGTCCTTGGTGAGGGAAGGAGGTACCTCAGTGCCCTTGAACAACACCCTCCAGATGTCCTTGTGCATCGTGTCGTAGAGCTCTCGCATGGTCTGGTGCTTGGCCGGGTCGAACTCCCACAAGTTGAATGCCCGTCGTTGACACGGGAGAATCCGGCGGAAGAGCATGACCTGGACCACATTGATGAGCTTGATTTTCTTGCTCATCATGTTCCTGATGCAGGTCTGGAGTCCGGTCAGCTCTACCGGGGAACCCCAGGACAGGCCCTTCTCTTTCCAGGAAGTGAGCCGCGTGGGGATTCTGGATCAAAATTTGGGGGCCGCCACCCAGTTGGTGTCGCGTGGCTCGGTGATGTAGAACCACCCCGATTGCCACCCCTTTATGGTCTCCACATAGGAGCCTTTGAGCCAGGTGACGTTAGGCATTTTGCCCACCATGGCGCCTTCGCACTCTGCTTGCTGGCCGACCACCACCTTCGGTTTGACATTGAAGGTCTTCAGCCACATGCCAAAGTGGGGCCTGATGCGGAGGAAGGCCTGGCACACGATGATAAACGCCGAGATATTGAGGATGAAATTGGGGACCAGATCATGAAAATCCAGCCCATAGTAGAACATGAGCCCGCGGACAAACGGGTGGAGGGGAAATCCCAGTCCACGGACGAAGTGGGTAAGAAAAACTACCCTCCCATGGGGTTCGGGCGTAGGGATGATCTGCCCTATATCTGGCAGCCGGTGCGCGATATCCGCGGCCAGATATCCGGCTTCCCGTAACTTCATGATGTTCTCCTCCATAACGGAGGAGACCATCCACTTGCCTCCCGCTCCGGACATGCTTGGAGTGGTTTGAGAAGAAAGACGCAAACTTAGGCGTTGGAGCTCGAGTGTGCGAGAACGGGTAAGCAAGGAGGAAGAAGGCGTGGGTAAAAAGGGTGAATCCTTGTCCCTTTATAGGGGCAGAAGAGGCGATGCGCCTCCCCACTTGCCTGGTAAAATCCCTTATTCCCCAAGCACCGTAATTGATGGCGCGGTTGGGTTACCCACGTCCGTATTGATGAGAATCCCATAATAAGGGGGACACGATCTCTGCTTTGACAAGATGTGTCAAGAAAACTGCCTCGCGATATGTGCGGTGCTGCTTGAGAAAAACGGTTCGCATAATGACCGGGCCATGACATGATGTCATGCTGTCAAAATGTGTCAGAAGATTAGATTTGTGGAAATATTATTCTCTCTACGACGGTGTGTGGAACTTGTTTTGCAGAGCCGGACACTATCCTTGTGTTCACAATCTTCTATGGAGTATTCAGAGGAGGAACCCGCCTTGCAATGCCGAAGACAAATCTGCGTGCCCGACTCATCATCATTGAAGCCTGGTTTAGGGGCTGCTGAGGGAGTCCTGGATTAGGGGTCCTCCGGACAGCCGGACTATATCCTTTGGCCAGACTGTTGGACTATAAAGATACAAGATTGAAGACTTCATCCCGTGTCCGGATGGGACTCTCCTTGGCGTGGAAGGCAAGCTTGGCAATACAGATATGTAGATCGCCTCCCCCTCCGGCTCTGTGTAACCCTTGCCCCCTCCGGTGTCTATATAAGCCGGAGGGTTTAGTCCGTAGGACAACATAGAATCATACCATAGGCTAGCTTCTAGGGTTTAGCCTCTACGATCTCATGGTACATCAACTCTTGTAATACTCATATCATCAAGAACAATCGAGCAGGACATAGGGTATTACCTCCATCAAGAGGGCCCGAACCTGGGTAAACATCGTGTCCCCTGCCTCCTGTTACCATCCGCCTTAGACGCATAGTTCAGGACCCCCTACCCGAGATCCGCCGGTTTTGACACCGACAATATCCACACTGGCAGAAGCTCGTTTATGGGGTGTTCATGGCAAGCCGGAAGCATAAGCATTACTTTCAGGGTCACCCAATCACTGTGGTTAGCTCTGCTCCTGTAGGAGACATCATTCAAAATAGAGAATCCATAGGACGAGTCGCCAAGTGTGCTATTGAACTTGGGTCTCATGGTTTGAAGTATATGCCACTTACCGCGATCAAGTCTCAATCGCTAGTTGACTTCATTAATGACTGGACAGAGTTGCAGATGCTGGAGGAGAAACCAGAAAACACATATTGGATGATTCATTTTGATGGGTCCAGACAGTTGGAAGGCTCAGGGGCTGAAGTTGTTTTAACTTCTCCTCGAGGGGACAAGTTTTGTTATGTGTGCGATTGATGTTTCCTTGCACTAACAACGCAGAAGAATATGAAGCCTTGCTCCATGGTCTTCGAATGACTAAAGAAATGAGTCTGAGCTGGGTCCGGTGCCTTGGCGATTCAAATTTTGTGGCTCAACAGGTGTCAGGCAAGTGGGATTCCAAGGATCCTCTCATGGCGGCTTATTGCCGCGATGTTGACACTATTGCAGGGCATTTTAAGGGTTATCAAGTGGAACACATTGATCGCAGAAAGAACGAAGCGGCCGATGCCTTAAGATGGTTGGGATCTCAGCGTAAGCCGGTACCCCCTAACACTTTTTTGGATGTTTTGCATAACCCGTCTGTTAAGTTGCATACAGAAGAAGATTTGGCTATTCCTGACTCGGAGGCACAGTTAGTGGTGGCTACTCATGTTATTCCAGATTGGACAGTACCGTTCCTGGCTTACATGAACCGGGGTGAGTTGCTAGAGGAAGAGACCCTGGACCGTCAGATAACCCGGCGGTCCAAGTCAATGACGGTTTCTGACGGAGAGTTGTATCATCGCAGCGTCACTGGAGCGTTTCAGCATTGTGTTTCTCCTGAAGAAGGTCAAGAAATACTTCGTGAAATCCATGAAGGGGATTGTGGTCATCACGCCGGGTCAAAGTCTCTTGTGGCCAAAGCTTTTTGTCACAGTTTTTACTGGTTAACGGCTCATGCCGATGCAGAGGATCTGGTCAGTAGGTGTGATGGATGTCAAAAATTTGCATGATGAGCGCATGTGCTGGCTCTAGAGTTGCGGATGATTCCAATCACTTGTCTGTTTGCAGTTTGGGGGCTTGACATGGTCGGACCTTTCAAAAGGTCTAAGGGTAAAAAGACACAGCTTTTAGTGGCAGTTGGCAAATTCACAAAATGGGTTGAGGCAGAGCCAGTGAGTAAGTGTGATGCAGCCACGGTGGTTCAATTCATGAAAAAGGTGATTTTTCGCTTTGGTTTTCCACACAACATTATCACTGACAATGGCACTAATTTGTCCCAAGGTGCTATGGAGGAGTTTTGTCAACGTGAGCATATCCGGCTTGATGTTTCTTCCGTAGCTCACCCTCAATCTAATGGTCAGGCTGAAAGAGCAAATCAGGAAATCTTAAAAGGTCTCAAGCCCCGGCTTATGGTTCCCTTACAACGGACGACGGGTTGTTGGGTAGAGGAATTACCCTTGGTGTTGTGGAGTATCAACACCACTCCTAACAGATCTACATGTTATACACCTTTCTTCATGGTTTATGGAGCGGAAGCAGTGCTGCCTAGTGACATCCGTCATGACTCGCCTCGCGTGGCAGCTTACATTGAAGCTAATAATGAGCAAGCCCGACATGATGCACTCGATTTGTTATATGAGGAGAGAGACTTGGCAGCAGCTCGATCATCAATTTATCTACAGGACCTGCGCCGTTATCACAACCGTTGGGTTAAGTCCATGACCTTTGAAGAAGGTGACATGGTGCTCCGGCTCATTCAGGATCTGTCGGATGCACACAAGCTATCCCCGCCTTGGGAAGGACCTTTTGTGGTCAGTAAGAGCTTAAACAACGGGTCATATTACCTCATTGATGTTTGAGAGCACAAAGACTCACGTAACTCGAAGGAGGAGACCCGCCGGCCGTGGAACATCGCTCAGCATCGGCCATACTACACCTGAGCTACCGACTCTTGTCATGTACATACTTTGACATTGTATATATTATGATAAGTAATAAAGCAGGACCTCTGTCCTTTTTCTCTTCAAAGTTCATATATCTTTATTATTTTCATGACTATTAAGGAGCTGATCATATCTGAATCTAGATTAACCTTTCTGGTCTGGCTTATGATCGTATTCGAATCTAGATGTAAATCTCATGATCACTTGGGGGCTTCCTATTCAAAAATAGGTCATATTCCAACCAAAGAGAACATAGCTGTCGTAACCCTCTTGATCGGCTCAAAGCCAAACTCACTAGGGGGCTTCTTGATCGTATCCGAATCATAGCTTAACCCCTTTTGGGTCCGAATTGGATCGTATTCAAATCAGGGTCCTTAAAAACCTCTCAAGGTCATTTGGGGGCTTCCTGTTCAAACATAGGTCGTATTTGAACCAAAGAGAACATAGCTATCGGTACCCTTTTGATCGACGCAATGCCAAAGCCACTGGGGGCTATATGATCGTATTCGAATCTTAGCTTAACCCCTTTGGTCTGGTTTACTGATCGTATTCGAATCAGAAACCCCCAACTGTTAGTTAAAAAGTTAATTTATATTGTTTGAAATCTGCTATTTTGTCTTGCTAATCTTTATTGTCTCAAATTCAAGCAATCAACACGGTTTTTTCACCGGCTTGACTATTTGACAATAAGCCGCCAAGGCATGATAGTCATCAGGCATATAGAAGCATTGACTTCTCAAAAAAGACTGGGTTATCAACCTCATCGCCCGGGTCATATAAACCGGTGGTCCAGATGCAAAGGATACATGTATGACTGTTATTTTTGAACAATATTTTCTGTGTCATTTCGTTAATCAAAAGTTGTTTCAACCTTGTTTATTTTCACGTCTGTTTCTGTTTTTCTACTATGATAAAACCATTGGTCATGTACCGGGTGTTCTGACCCGTGCGGTGCTAAACCGCCAAGCCAGGTTTTTTCCTTTCCTACAGGAATAGAGCTGAAATATTATAGATGTAACCATAAATGTGACACATATATTAACATCGGGAGCAACGAGTCACACACTGTATCTTATGCACGATGGCATAGGCAAAATATGCAGTTGTTTCAAGCTAAATCTATTACAAGGCATTAAAGAGCCCATAGGATGGTTATGATTCTCCCCTCGTCGGTTCACCTCCTTCTGCTGATTGGAAGCTGGGATTGGACCAGTCAAAGCTGTTCAGGGCAATGAACTCTACTTCATCATCAATCAGGATGTCCGGATCAACTTCCGGAGCGAAAGTATGTTGACGAACCGGTGGGATCAGATCTGTCACCTTATAAGAGGGAGTCGCCATCTTCTTATTCTCCAAATCAAAACCCGGCTGATATTTATCAATGTTTGTCACATCTCCAAGAATGGTCGCTTGAGGTCAAACTCCCTCACGCAGGCAATGAAGTCATCTTGCTCAAATGGAGTCCCGTCTTCCTTCACGGTAGGGTACCCTTTCGCTACATCCGCCGGGTCTAGATCTGGCATCCACGCTTTGGAGGGGCTCAGGGCAGTCAGGGCTCCGGCTCTGGCACAGGATCGTTTGACCTCTTGAAACCTGGCAGGTAAGATTGACAACTTCTTCAAGACATCGCTCAACCGATTGGGTCCTTGGTTGGCAGGGGAAATGCTGGCAAGTGCTCATTGAGCGCTAGTATACAATTTCTCCTCCAAGGTATAAACCGCCTTCAGTTTGGTCACACAGTCTTGGCTCAGATTTTTTCTTCATGGACCTGTGAAGTGTTTTTTTACACAAAGGCTCAGCAGGCGGCTTATATTCTGGGTCAAAAAGAAGGTATAATTGATTAAACATAGATGACTTACCAAAGATGGCAGAGGCCATTTGAGACACCCGGTTCTTTAAGCCGGTGAGTTCGGTGGTAATCTCCTCAAGAGCCGATTCAGCCTTTTCAGCATGTTGTATCAACAACATCTTTTCTTCGGCCCAGGATTTCTTCTGTGCCGTAAAACTGGTCTTGAATTTTTTTGTCTCAGAAATACTCAGTTGGAGTTTATAGTCAATAGTTTTGGTTTATGCTTCTTGCTTCGCCAGCCGGGTCTTTGCATCAGTTAATTGGGAGCTCAATTCAGATAGGGCATTCTGCAAAACATACACAGGTGTGTCAAGGCTTAAGCTAAAGGTTCAAGTCTCAAGTGCTATGCACCGCAATACCACTTGACACTTGGGGGCTAATGTCTACCAAAGCAATTTTTTATGACTCTTATATATTTCAAGTCCCAAGTGCTTTACAAAGTAACAACACTCGGCACTTGGGGGCTAATGCATGATATTCAGAAAGTTTCCTAATTTTAAGCCGGATTGCAATACTTATTGGGACTGGTAAAAGGCAGTTATGAAGTTAAGTACGGGTTCATTTATGATAAATTGAGCCGGCCCTTAGGGACAGGTGAAGTTTGCACTACTTTGTTGAACTTTTTCAAAACTTAGAGAGAAAGTATCAATCTATATCATAAAGTCTACAAATCATTCAGGTTCATCATCTGAAGACTTGGGGGCTGGCAGAGTATAAGTAAACCGGACAACACACCTCATACTTCAGCTGCAATTGCTTGACCATCTCAATTTCTGACTCACGACTGGAATGAACATGACTGAGATAGCCAAACAGTATGTCACTCAGATGAGTGTAGTGAGAGATATCAAAACACACTTTCTGCTTCTCCAAGGCTTCTTGTTTCGCAGTGTGCCAGTCTAACACAGTGGGGGTCCTTGTTCAAAAAATCTGCTGCCAGTTATCAGAACGTCATGGTCAGAAGACATTGGCGGGTTAGCTAAGCCGGATGGTCTGGCGGTAGAGGGATCAACAACGGTATCATCAGCTGACGGCTCAGGAGAGTCTAATTGAGTGTCAATAGCTGGGTCTTCTGGTGCTTCAGTTCAAGGGGGAGAAGTTGGCATGGCCGGTTCAGGTGCAAGAACTGACGGGTCTTCCGCCGGTTTAATCACCTTGGCCTTCCTGGACTTGGCTTGACCACTAAGAAAGATTTTATGAGACAGTTAGTATAATGATGTAGTTTGAAGGACACAGAGGAAAGATAATTTTTTCCTTACCCAGGGGCAGTCTTGAAGGCCGGAAATTGAGTCTGAGATGAGTCGCTAGAAGAGCGAGAAATCTCCTGCAAAAGGTAAAATAAAGTCAGTGATACAAGAGAATAGACTCATTATTGTAAGCAAAGATGAAGATAAAAGAGACCTCATTCTGGCGTTTTCGAGGAGTTTGTTGTACAACGAAAGGCGGTTCATCATCATTCCGGGCCTGACGGCGGGTCTCATGTTGTTGCTTTTTCAAAAGAAAATGAGGGTCCAATTAAGCCAAAGGGTGTGAAAACCTTACTTTCTGGGTTACGAGTCGAAGTTTCTGTCTTGGCAAAGGGGCCGAGTCGGAGGAAATAGTTACCTCTTCTTCTACGGCCTGGCTGGCCCCCGTTTCATCCTGGTAATAGTCAGTGTCAATAAGGTGATTAAAAAACTGGCCAAGATAGTCAAGGGCTACCTCCGACTCGGAAACATCATCAAGCTTTAACAGCCCTAAAGTAGTGCTCCTCTTCTTCTTGGACCTTCGGGTCGTCTTCCTAGCGGCCATGGCAGCGGCTTTAGCCTTCTTGGCAGCTTCATGGTCATACTTGGCCTTCCAGAAGTCAGATTTGGCCTGTAAAACAAATAAACAGGATAAAAGGTCATGCAAGTATTTAAAACTACTGAGAAAAAAAACAAAGATAAAGAGATCAGGGGTTTTTACCTCTGGCGCCGGGTTAAGTTTGCCGAAGGGGTTTAACCCGACTTTAATGCAGTCTTCGTATTTGCCGTTAGTTGAACGGAGCTGACATTGAAACAATATCTTCTTCAGTTAGTTGAACGAAGCTGTGACGAAGAGAATCATCCGGCCTCCGCCATAGTCATACATCAATTTGGATCAGCGGCTTAGAGGGATGACCCGCCATGAGATCCAGCAACAGGTCAAATCAACTCCGGTTAAGCCATTCCCCAGTAAGGCATTAATCCTTTTAATGGATGGAATAAGCTTCTTGCGTTCAACAGCAGTAAGTTTATCAGGGAGCGCAAACTTGGAATCCAGACGCTCCGCGCGATAACCGGGCAGTGGTTTTTCATTGGCTAGAGACGTATCTTGGCAATATAACCAAGTCTGATTCCAATCTTTGGGATGACTCGGTAAGACTATTAAGGGAAAAAGGGCACCCTATTGGCACTGAATTGAGATTCCACCGAGTTCCAAGCTAAGGCCATTGGTACACTCATTCTAGCGGTTCAAATAAAAGTATTCCCTGAAGAGCTCCACAGTCGGCTCTTCTTGAAGGTACACCTCGTAGAGAACTTGAAAATTGCAGATGTTGGACATGGAATTGGGTCCAAGATCTTGAGGGTGAAGTTTGAAAAAATGAAGAACATCTCTGAAGAACTTTGAGTCGGGTGGTGAAAAACCCTGGTTCATGTGGTCAGTGAAGACAATAACTTCACCGTCTTTGGGATTAGGCCGTTCCTCGTCCAGGTCAAGAGCACGATAAGACATAACGTTTCTCTCTGGCAAAAATCCAATGGTGACAAACTCTTTCAAGTTATCCTCAGTCACTGTGGAGAGGACCCAGTTGCAGATGGTTAGTGCTTTGGACGGCATGATGAAAAACAGACTGAAAGGAAAGTGATGTGCCAGTTCAATCCAAGGATGAAATTAAAAGTTAAATGATGATGGTACAAATAAGTAATGGCGCTTACGAAAGGGCTAATGTTATAAAGGAAAAGTGAGCCGGCGCCATAAGCCGCCATGTGTCGGATGTGGGGTTCCGGCAAACCCATAAGGTTCGAACTCCGGGGTGCGCGCGAAGTCTTTCCCTCCTACCAATCTACGCCCTAGCTCGCTAAGATCTCGCGGACGAACTCGACGAATTCGCAACACAGAAAGACACGAGATTTATACTGGTTCGGGCTACCGTTGTGGTGTAATACCCTACTCCAGTGTGGTGGTGGTGGATTGCCTCTAGGGCTGATGATGAACAGTTACAGGGGAAGAACAGCCTCCTGAGGTTCAGGTGTTCTTGTGAGTAGGCTCTCAATCGGGTTGGATCAAGCTAAGATGAGATGAGGTCCTCTCTTCTACTATGGTGGCTAGCACTACTTATATAGGCCCTGGTCCTCTTCCCAAATATCGAGTGGGAAGGGAGCCAACAACAACAGGCAAATTTGAAGGGGGACAACTAGTACAAGCTATCCTTGCAAAAGTAGGCTTTGCTTGCGCAAAGCTCTCGCCTGCGCAAACCTCTGGTGGTGACGCTGTCTTGGGATCCACGATGACCTCCGTCCTGCTGTCCTTATGGTCTTGGTCTCATTGCACTAAAATGGCAACCTTTGCCTGATGCCTCAGTACTCCTCGCCTGCGCTTGCCTCCTTAGCACCAAAGAGGAAACAAGGACGCTGCGCGCGCTGGCGCCCGCCTGGTGTCGTTCGTCATGGCTCACGCCATGAGAGCCTCATGAGGTTCACCTCGCCTTGATATCACCACTCCTCGTGAGCTTGCCGGATCAGGCCACTCTAGAGGAGGTCTTGCATCGTCCGCCTCGCGAGGCTTGTCCCCTCACAAGGGTCTTGGATGCTTTGCTGGTGAAGACGGGGCGTACGGCCTGCTGGCTCAGCCAGGCCGTGGGCCGCAGGCAGGCAGGTCTGGGGACCCCCATTCCCAGAACACCGACAGTAGCCTCCGGGTCCAAGGTGCGCTCGGGCTTGGCTTCGCGGCGAAGCCAAGGGTCAAGTCGGAGCACCGCGGGCCCCAAAAGCCTGCGGCCTCGGTTGACGTGTGGCGGTCGATTGGTCGTGGGTGTCTCCGCTTCCCCACACTGCCTCGGCAACTGCAGCACTTGACGAGTCCCTGTGACATGCAAGGAATACCATCATTACCTGCGATCGTGGGAGGTGACGCCTGGAATTCTCTTGCTATAAATGGGAAGGGGGCGGAGCCCCCGTCTCCCATCTCTTCCCCGCTTGCTTGCTCCTTCTTCTCTCCACTGCTACCAACAATGGCGCCCATCAGAAGGTTCTCCGCCGAAGAGAAAGGGAAGACCCCCCGGGACGTCCCGGAGCCACTTCCCTAGAAAAAGAGGCCTCCACCATCATGATGAAGTGGCGACACAGGTGGTGTTGAGGCCTTGGTGCGAGTGGCCTCCTCCGGGGTATCCGTTACCCCTGTACGCCCAAGCCGGGGGCTCAGGAGGGCGGAGCAACAAGGAGAGCCGGCCGCGCCGCGCCCAGGATTGGCGCGCCACGACGACGCACGCTGTCACCCCCGGAACCCACGCCGCGGACTTCTCGCACGAGCTGGTGTTGTGGGCGCTGATGCCCCCAAGCTCTTGGATCCGCCTTCCTTGGTTCTTCTCCGACGTGATGCCGCCGCGGGGACCTCTTGAGCTCTGGTTGCAGCACGCCGACTGCAGCGCTCCGGCGACTGGAGCAGAGATCAAAGCGGTCGCCATCGGCAAGATCTTCATGACTCGCGGCTGGAGCGAGATTGCGCGGGTCTGCCGCGCGAGGGGCGCCCTCGCAGTCCACCTTGAGTACGATGGCGTCTCTGTGCTCTTCTTCAAGGTCTTCGATGCCGAGGGCCGCCACCTAGAGTGCTGCTCCGGATAGGAGCGCGAGGCTGACGCGTGCTCCGCTCACGATAACTCCAGCAACAACATCCCTTGGGAGTCCAGTAGCTCTCCCGAGCTCTACGAGACTCCGAAGACGAGCGATGATAGCTACGTGCCCCCGAGCTCTCGCCGCGCTCGGAGGAGTGCTGTCGCGTCTGGCTGTCACCGTCGCTGATCTGGATGGGGTTGGCGCCGGCCTCCCGTGGCCTGCTGTTGATGATGGCATATACCACGGGAGGTGCTACCTCTTGAGCACAGCGTTGGATTTCCCCGAAGAGGAAAGGATGATGCATCAAAGTAGCATAAGTATTTCCCTCAGTTTTTGAGAACTAAGGTATCAATCCAGTAGGAGGTTGCACGCGCGTCCCTAGTACCTGCACAAAACAAATAACTCCTCGCAACCAACGCGATAAGGGGTTGTCAATCCCTTCACGATCACTTACGAGAGTGAGATCTGATAGATATGATAAGATAATATTTTTGGTATTTTTATGATAAAGATGCAAAGTAAAATAAAATCAAGGTAAAAAAGCAAAGGAAATAACTAAGTATTGGAAGATTAATATGAATTACTGTTGAGCAATTGACAGGATTGAGCATAGTTATGAGAATATCTAGGTATGATCATGTATATAGGCATCACGTCCGAGACAAGTAGACCGACTCCTGCCTGCATCTACTACTATTACTCCACTCATCGACCGCTATCCAGCATCCATCTAGAGTATTAAGTTCATGAAAAAAGAGTAATGCCTTAAGCAAGATGTCATGATGTAGAGAGATAAATTCATGCAATATTATAAAAAAAACCATCTTGTTATCCTCGATGGCAACAATACAATACGTGCCTTGCTGCCCCTACTGTCACTGGGAAAGGACACCACAAGATTGAACCCAAAGCTAAGCACTTCTCCCATTGCAAGAAAGATCAATCTAGTAGGACAAACCAAACTGATAATTCGAAGAGACTTGCAAATATAACCAATCATACATAAAAGAATTCAGAGAAGATTCAAATATTGTTCATAGATAATCTTGATCATAAACCACCAATTCATCAGTCTCAACAAACACACCGCAAAAAGAAGATTACATCGAATAGATCTCCACAAGAGAGGGGGAGAACATTGTATTGAGATCCAAAAAGAGAGAAGAAGCCATCTAGCTAATAACTATGGACCCGATTGTCTCACTACAAAAAAAAGACACATCTGTGACATTTTGGGACGAACGAAATTTTTTCTGTCATACATATGACACTTCTATGACAATAATTGTGACAAAACCCGGCATCATCATAGATGTGGTGGGCTCCTACTTCTATGACAAAAAATCATGATAGAAAATGGGCTTTTTGTCCTGGGCGGGCCAGAGATGCAGCTGCATGACATTCTTTGGGCCGTCCATGACGGAAAAAACCATGGTAGAAGCGAGGGGGAGGAAAATTTCGGGGAGTTCCCGGTTACGGTGGGAGGTCGGGGTCGAGCGATGCGCGTTTCTCTCGTACACGTACGCGCGTGTGTGCGAGGCGTTGGCTCTAAGTGAGCCCAAGCGATGCGTTGGGCTCTAACTGAACCCGAGCGATTGCACTGCAGGCTACGCGTTACTGAACCCGAGCGATCTATCGATGGCTGTTAACTGAACCCGGTCAAGCGATTCCTTCGCTACTGCTGCTAACTAAAGCCGATCGATGCTGCCTCTGGGATGAACAGTGAGCGTTGCGTGGGGGTTTGGATGAACAGTGAGCGGTGGCATTGCCTCTAGATGAACAGGACCCCGTGGTGTGGTGGAGGGCTGGATGAACAGTAGACGGTGGAATGGTGCCCGTGGAGGGGTGGTTGAACAGGACCCAGTGGTGTGGAGGCTGGATGAACAATAGACGATGGAGGGGTGCCCGTGGAGGGGTGGTTGAACAGTATCCGATGGAGTAGCGTGCGGTGGAGGCTGGATGAACACGAGCACGTGGAGGCTACAGGAGGTCGACGGTAGCCCGTGGAGGCTGGAGGAGGTCGACGGTGGAGATGAACAGTATCCCGTGGAGTCCCGTTTTGTGGTACGCCACACCCCTCCTGATGAATAGGACCCCCGTTTTGACCGTAGGAGGTCCGTTTCGTTCGTTTTGCGGTATGCCACACCCCTCCCGATCAACAGGACCCCCGTTCGACCGTAGGAGGTCCATTTCGTCCATTTTGTGGTACGCCACACCCCTCCCGATCAACAGGACCCCCGTTTCGACCGTAGGAGGTCTGTTTTCTTCGTTTTGCGGTATGCCACACCCCTCCCGGTCAACAGGACCCCATTCCGAACGTAGGAGGTCCGTTTCCTCCGTTTTGCGGTACACCAGGCCTCATTTCCATCGCCTGTTCCGTCCAAGCCCTCCCAATGAACACGACCACGCATTCCGTTCCGACCCAGCCGGTTGGCTCCCACGCGTTCCGTTGCCTCCCAATGAACACGACGCATTCCGTTGCCTCCCAATGAACACGACGCATTCCGTTGCCTCCCCATGAACACGACACATTCCGTTGCCTCCCCATGAACACGACAACAACGCTGTTTCTTCGTTCCGACCCAGCCATGTACATGAGCCCTAGCTGTACGTATGCGCGAGTAGGTGTTCGAGACCCTGCCCATATGTACACATATATGGCCGTGTTTTCTTTCTTGCACCCTGGCCGCTGTACGTACGTGTACATGCTACGTGCGCGCCTCTACTATGACATGGACGCACCTCTACTACGACACGTGCTTGCCTCTACATCCACCAGTATATATGTATGTACACGTTCGCTACCAGAATGACAACGCTACGTATGCTTCAACCAGGTGGGTCCCAACTGTCAGGCACTTCCTTGCATGCGAAGATGTAGCTGGTGGGTCCCAGCAGTCAGGGGGGCCAATCGTTTTTTTGCCCGGACGCACTTCCTTGCGTGCGAAGATGTAGCTGGTGGGTCCCAGCAGTCAGGGGGTGAATCGTTTTTTTTGCCCGAACGCACTTCCGTGCGTGCGAAGATGTAGCTGGTGGGTCCCAGCAGTCAGGGGGGCGAATCGTTTTTTTTGCCCGGACGCACTCCCTTGCGTGTGAAGATGTAGCTGGTGGGTCCCAGCAGTCAGGGGAAATGTTTTTTTCGTGAAATACAGTGGCCCATCTGGTGGGTCCCAGCTGTTAGGTGGAGGAATCATTATTTTCCATGTAATAAGGAGGCACTTACTTGCTGCGGCCGTGGACACAGCTATCAGCCTCTCCACGTACAGTCCACGTCCGATGGAAGTCGTTCCTTGACCATGTTGACCATGCCGCGCCGAGAGCACCAGGGCGGTGGATGACGGTGAGGCGTAGGAAGGGGATGACGCGGAGCCGGGGAAGACGCGGCAGTGGAAGCCCGCGCGGAGAGGAGTACGAGGGTTCACTGGTTCGTCTGCGGTGTGAGGCTGCTGTTGCCGCAGGGCCTGGCCAGTGGTGGGAATAGTAGGGGTCGGTGAGGCCTCCACGGCAGCACATCCGGCCACCGGAGGTAGGAGCATGCGGCACGACCGGCGCTGCTTTGGGCGGCTGGAGCAAGAAGACCAGAGGTTGAAGAAGCACTACGGCCGTTGGATGGACATCGTACGGTCACTGGAGCTAGAATCGTTTATATTGACTAAGTTGACAAAGCCCTCCGTCCCTGTCAACTTGGTAGGCCCACAAGTCAGCCTCCCACCAAGGTGGGTCCCAGCTAGCAGGGGGTATTCATTTTTTTGTGCGTAATAAGGAGGCACTTCCGGTGGGTCCGAGCTGACAGCAGGGGGAACGTTTTTTTCACGAAATACGATGACCCGTCGGGTGGGTCCCAGCAATCAGGGGCAAACATTTTTTTCACGAAATACTGGTGGGAGTCTGGTGGGTCCCTGCTATCAGGTGGAGGAATAATTATTTTCCGCGTAATAAGGAGGCACTTCCTTGCGGCTGCCGTGGACCCAGCTGTCAGCCTCTCCACGTACAGTATTCTTCCGATGGAATTTGGTCGTTGACCACATTGACCACGCCGCGCCGAGAGCACCACGGCAGTGGACGACGGCGAGGCCTAGGAAGGGGACGATGCGGAGTCGGGGAAGACGTGGCCGTGGATGCCCACGCGGAGAGGAGTACGAGGGTTCACTGGTTCGGCTGCACTGCCGTCACCATAGAATAACAGGGGGTGTGGGTGAGTGGAGTGGAGGGATGGCCTGGCCAGCGGTGGGAGTAGTATGGGGGTGGTGAGGCCTTCGCGGTAGCACAGCCGGCCACGGGAGGCAGGAGCAGGCGGCACGACCGGCGCTGCTTTGGGCAGTTGGAGCAAGATGACCAGAGGTTGAAGAAGCACTACGGCCGTTGGATGGACATCGTATGGTCAGTCGAGCTAGAATCGTGCATATTGACTAAGTTGACAAAGCCCTTCGTCCCCGTCAACTTAGTAGGCCCACTATACTGGGTCCCAGCTAGCAGGGGAAGTATTCATTTTTTTGTGCGTAATAAGGAGGCACTTCCTTGCGTTCGAAGATATAGCTGGTGGGTCCGAGCTATCAGTGGCGGTAACGTTTTTTTCGCGAAATACAGAGGCCCTTTCGGTGGGTCCTAGATGTCAGGAGGAGGAATCATTATTTCGCGCGTAATAAGGAGGCATTTCCTTGCGTGCGGCCGTGGACCCAGTTGTCATCCTCTCCATGTACAATCCACTTAAGATGCATGTCGGTCGTTGACCACGCCACGCCGAGAGCAACAGGGTGGTTGACCATGCCACGCCTAGGAAGGGAACGACACAGAGGCAGGGAAGACTCGGCAGTTGTTTTTGTTTCCCACGCGAAGGGGAGTACGACTATACGACGGTTTACTGGTTTGTCTACCGCCGCCGGAGAATAATAGCAGGTGTGGGTGAGTAGAGGGATGGCTAGGCCAGCGATGGGAGTACGATGGGGCAGTGAGGCCTGCGCGGCAGCACTGCCGGCCGCGGGGAGGAGGGAGCAGGCAGTCCCGCTGTTGCTTGTTTGAGCGGCTGGAGCAGGAAGAGCAAAGATTGAAGAAGCACGACGGCCGTTGGATGGACATCCAACAGTATACAGGCCATCTGTGGAAAGCCTCAAATCTGTGGAAAACAGCATACAACCCATCTGCCATTATTTCAAATAATTTATAGCCCATTTGCTAATTCTTAAGGGTTTTTTGGAGCCCATATTCTTTTTGTTAGCATTACAGCCCATATTGTGGCCACGGTTAAAAAATTATACAAAATTTTGCATATGTCGGTGCGGTCTGAACTGTTTTTAATCTCGAAATTTCGAGTGACATTCAGACTGATTTTAAAAATAAATGTATATCAATATAAAATCCAATTAATTGTCCACACATAAAAATCAATGCAATTTAAAATCTCGAAATGAAGAAAAGATATTTGAAACTAATTGCTGGTTTGATGTGTTTTAAAAATGTACACCCCATTTCTCATTACTGATAGGCCATTTTCTCGGCCAGCCGAATGAAGCTTTCCTCATCTAGAAAGATTTGCAGCCCAACAGGCCTGATAAAGCAACTTACTTGACAAATTGCAACAAAACTGGGCTAGCCATTTTCAGAAAGAAAAAAAACTACTGGGCTGGTCTGTGGTAAACATAAAAGAAAAGGTTGTCTAGACAGGCCAGAGTGTCCCGCACAGCCCAGTTGACACCCTGCTTCTGTCTCAGAAACTAATTAGATAAATGCCACTCCAATTATGGCGATTCATAAAAATGCCACTACAATTTTTGCAAACTTTGAAAAACGCAACTGTAGTTTGCAAACTTTGAAAAACGACACTCCAGACTTCGAAAAATGCCACTAGAAATGGCATGAAATGGCATTTTTCAAAGTTTGAAAATTGCAGTGGCATTTCTCGGATACACCAGATTTTGAGTGGCATTTATCAAATTAATCCAAAACAAAAATAACTGGGCAAGCTGCTGGGTCCCTGGTGTCAGCCGCTCGTTGTGCAATTCTCTCGTTTATTGACTACATTGACAATGGCATGGGACCCAGATGTCAGAAATCCACTAGGAGAAGCCTTTTTTATTGGCTTGAAATAAGGAGGCACTTGCTTGCGTACTGCCATGACCTTCGCGGGTCCCTGCTGTCATCCTCTCCACGTACAATCATCTCCTAATTGTGTACGCGTCAACTTGGTAGGCCCATAAGTCAGCCTCTAAACCCGTGGAGGACAAATACAACCCATTTAAAAAAATAACAGCCCATTCCATACATTCAAACGGAAAGTTCAACATTCAGAGCAAAGTAACAGGTCTGATCCACATATAGAGTACTGAACTTCCACGTTGACAACCATCATAGCCAAGTTAACTATCTACTCCCACTAATACTCTAGTACCGTACAAGTACTAACTTACTCTTAGCTAACTAGACGATGCCGTCCGCCATCTGTGGTACACGCTAAACGCCTGCACTGGCGTCGTGCGCCTCCCCTTGGACTTGCAATAGGTGCGATAGGGCACGTTGCTCGCGTGCGTTGGCCCTTTCCATGCCGGCGTGGTCCATCGAAGCTTCGGCTTCCAAGCGGGAAACCCACTTGACGATATGGTAGTAAAAATCGGTGTCGCAAACGCGTGCGTGCCCGACAGCCTCTAGGGCTATTTGCCGGGCGCTGGCCTCCACGTAGTCGGCCCAGTTGCAGGCGCTCTGCTCTCAACTCAAAGCATCAGTGCGCTGCTGCTCCATGTCCCGCTGGCGGCATAAATCGGTGATACGCTGCTCCTCCGCTAGGCGTTGGCACTCCAACAACTCCTGCTTCTCCGCCATGCGGTCGCGCTCCAACAACTCCTTGATCTCCGCATTGCCATCTAAAGACAGATAGAATGCCTCCTCCCTCCGTCTGCCTTCCGGTGAAAACCTGAACACTAGTTCCGGCGCTGACCCCCTCCGGCGTCGCCTACCGCGGACGGGCGGGAGCATGGCGGACGTGGCGACCGACGTCGGGCCGGTGGGGGCTTATGATGATATGGCGAGTTGGGTCATGGTGGCACCGGAGAAGGCCGTGAAACAGTACTTATAGGTGGAAGGTAGCGCGACAGTCATCGGAATTCAATGCATAATGGCTTAGCGTGCCATCTTGCCATGGAAAACTAGAGAAACTGAAATTATGACTGTGCCGTCCCGTCTCGTCTGGGTCGCACGCCAACATGGCGGTCAAACGAGTGCACTCGAATCATCTCCCTCCTTGTCAATAATGATTCCACGGATTTAAAAAGCCCGCAACAATTAAAGTGTATCTTTTTTTGCATCAGTTAGCTGCCTTAATTACGACCGGCTGCATGCAGGCACTTAGAATCGCTCGTAGGCAATACGTGAAGCAGCATGCAACGAGTCGCAGCCGAGGGCACGCATGCAGCCACTTAAATTGTTGGAATTAATTAGGCTTAAACTTCTGCATGCCGTTAATTATTGCCATGCCTTGGTCTTGTTGCTTTGCTCACGGGACTAATAAACCCGGACGGAGGGAGTACCTTGGTTGGTGAGAGGTTTGAATTAAGCCCTAGAAAGCGGAAAGGAGGTACTAGTATGTGCGTGATCCGCTATTTATTCGTGTAGGATCGAGTAGGTCGTTTCTTGAATTGAGCCCTGTAAACCGGAAAGGAGGTAGTACGTTGGTGATCCACTATTTATCCATGTAGGATCGATAGTGTAGCTTGTCAGTTTCTTCAGAGGTAGGCATTTTTATCCATGTAGGATCGATAGTGTAGCTTGTCATTTTCTTCAGAGGTACGCATTTTTATTCAAAAAACTGCCACTTCGCATCTTGTGTCACAAATAAAACTGCCAGGAGCGCATTTGTAGGCTAGCTAGTGATCGATCAGTAACTTGTAAACACTGAGTGAATAGAAATAAGTAAGTGTTAATGCATCTCAATGATTCACAGATCATATACAAATATGTATCTCCAAAAGCAAAGATCAGCCACTAGTAAACATATACCACACCTTGTATTTTCGGTTTAAACATGTCTCTTCCGCTTAGCATCTGTCATGTTCCGCACTGGACAATCTGATACAGTTATGTTTTGCCCTGGACAATTTCATACTGAATTGATTTGCTGGTTCAAAGCAGAAATATAGCACCTATTCTTCATCAGACCAAGGATATCCATGTTCGCAGTGATGGAAGAGGTGAAATCGATACAACCAAAATTGAGCATCCAATCATTGAATCATGTCCTGCACCTCCAATGTAGGTCCACCCTGCCAATATATTCACATGCAAACCACTAGTATTACTATCTAATGACAGTACAAAAAAAGTAGCAAGATAGTAGCAAACCATGTACCTTCTTAATGAACAGCTCATAGTGCCACCAATTGGATATAAAGGTTTAGAAAAAACATGCTCCTAATGTTAACCAGTTGGACTGTTGGTGCAGTTCCACTAAAATCGAGCTTCCCTGTTTGCATAGATATTGAAAGTGTGATTACTCTATAAGTGGCACTAGTTGAAGCATAGACTCACAAATATAAGCATTCCAATTTCTTAATGGGAAAAGGTAGCAAGACTGTTTCTAACCACCTGTTTGAAGGAATAAATAAAGCAACAACGGCTGATGTCAGGAAGGCATACATAATTTTTTCTAAAAAACTGAGCCATTCCTGACCTTTCCTCTTCTTTTAAGCAAATTTTGTGTAGTTCTACTAAAATAAAATGCCATCACTGCCTTGACAAATCAGCGACACTGTACAAAAGGAAATGACTTAACATTACATCATGATGTCAGGTATGTAGTCGACAGGCATTAGAGACAAACATACAGACCTCCTCCGATAACATAATGAACATTAATTTTAACAAAGGTGTGACTAGCTTTACCGGGATAATTTGAGTGAACTATACACCCTTTGTTCCTTAACATAAGACGTTTTCGCGGTTCAATTTAAAGTACCCAAACTTCTAGTATTTAGAAAAACAGGTAGTAGTTTTCTTGAGCACATATCTGGGAAAGCTTGCCACACTTTATTTATGTCCATACGCTAATGCAACACCATTCAAATACTACAAATATACACTATTCCAGTGGCTAGTGCAACAGTAGGGTAGTTAGTTTATTACAGGGTACAGTACAATGGTTTTACTGAACAGATTTCAATAAACTCAAGCACTGGAAGGTTTCTATAAGAATTAACAATACAAAATGTAAAGGTAACAAGTTTCAGCATTGGTATACTAGCTGTGCATGAGCATCAAACCAAATACAAAAGTCTGAAGGTAACTAGCATTATTAACTAATGACAGTATAAAAAAATTGCAAACCATGTACCTCCAAGGTAAATATCATTTCGAACTCAGGGGGACCTTAAAAATTGTTATCCCAATCTTGATAATCGATCAAACATAAAAACTTGATCGAACAAATCAAGAGAATAGCCGGAGGAGGAGGTGCCCACTCTTGACCTTTCCTCTTGTCTTCATAATTGTCTATGCAGTTTAACTAAAATAAAATGACATCATCGCCTTGGCATTTTGGTGACACTGTACAAAAAAATTAACTTATCTCATGAAAGTGAGGTATGTAATCTATAAGCATTAACAGTGCAAAAATCGGAAGGTAGTAACAAGTTTCATCGTTGGTATACTGGCTGTGCAACAGCATTAGAATGCCTTAGCTAAAAAATCTTTAATACATCCACAATCAACAGCTAACCCTGAAATAATCCAGTGACATTAAATGGCATTGCTTAAATTTATCGGTGGCATTAGACTGAGAGCGACATTAGTTAAATGTGGCATCACTTTAGCAGTAGCATTACTTGACTTGACTGTTGGCGTTATACTAACAACAAAAAAAGTGGCAATAAGAGCATGGGAGGCCCATTCGGACAGTGGGCGCACCAGTACGATGTACCTCCACGGACGCAGAGTGGTGAGGGAGGTATGGTTTCCCAGAGCAACAAATATCCAAGCAGCATATGTGGATTATGTCCCTTTTTTGTTCTCATTAGCCACCTTTTTCCTACGCAAGGACAACAAACCGATCGACCTGGTCATTCTTTGTTGCGTTGTCATGCCTTTCTACCCTTCTTCAACCAAGAGACACGAGACTCGTTCCTTAGCTACTGATTTTCCCCTTTTCAACCTAGATGCGGGTTTGATGCCTACTCTCTTGGACAGCACAGTCTCCCTTCCTTTCCTTATTCAACCCAGACATGGATTAGTCTGCATGAAATAGGGTTTCCTTTAATAGTGCAAATTATGGTTTTCGTCTGCATGGCCAGCAGAGCAGAGGATAGCACATTGGGAAGATGGTGGAGTGGAAAAAGATCCACATGCAATGACGTGGCAGATGGGGCAATAGAACAAGGTTATGGTTCGAAAAGAGGTAGAATACCTGAGGGTCGGCAGGAAGTGGCTTCGCTCGTGGTTGTTGTCCTCCGCACACACTACGACAGCGAGCTTGGGGACAAAGGCCATCCCGCGCGGGCGCTAGGTCTGAGAGGACGGACTTGTCATCAGTGCGTGACCTCGCTCGCCAACGACGAGTGCGTCAACGCTGCACGTCCTTTTCTTCCCCGGCGGATCTGTGACCACCGGTGAGGAGGGAGAGAGGGTTCGTCTTTTTTAGATCTAGAGAGAGGGTGGTAGTGTGAGAAGCAAGTGGGCAGCCCTTAGCAAGAAAGCGCTCAAGCTCTAGCCTATATATCTTTTTTATACGACTAGTACTGGAGGTGGAGTAGTGGTAGAGTAGTTTATATTTTCTCTGCGTACAGTACCAGTTAGTAGTGCTTCAAAACTGATCGGCACGCCATTAAAAAAATAAAGGTCGATAACTAATGCGGCACCTCGGGCCAACGCGACCAAATCGCATTTTGCACGAGAAATTACACACCATGTTTCATTGACATGTGGTCCCGTTCCAACATATCAGTGAGACGACGGTGAGTAGTAGGAGTATTTCCGAACATACGTGTAGGTCGGGGCGCCTCTTCGTGAACCGTGGCAAACTCGCAACCGTCCACCGACTCTTCGCCTCTCCCTCTCGATTTGGAACTGCTGTCACACGCTCTTCCTCTCCCTCCTCCATTTTCCTTCAGCCCTTCACCCTTTCTTCTGCCATTGTTCGATCGTCTTCTCCATGGAAGGAACAGGCCGGAAACGACCTCATTATTCTTGCCCCAATCTGAAAGATGACGTGGTGGAGGAACTCATTGATCGGTGCGACATCATCACCTCAGCTAGCATGGCAGGTTCGTTCAAGCCCATTCTCGACTCAACTAATAACATCATTACAAAGAACCCAAGAGTCAAGGAGCGGTTTGATCTCCCCTATCTTATTTGCCGTGACCCTGATGACTAGCACCGACACGATCGAGGCCTCGCCCTGTGCAAGTTGATGCCGCTTGATAATGATACGTATGATGTTAAGATGCCATCGCTTGAGGGTAAGGCTTGGGCGGGCGCAAATGGAGATTGGGTTGTTTACATTGGGTCCAACTGCGAGTGGGAACTTGTGAATGTGTACACTCGTGACCGGGTTCCACTTCCAAAAATCTCAGTAGACTGCCCAGAGGTTGAGCACACTGGTATTGTACGCACGTTCAAATACGATCATGGTGACTGTCTTCTATGGAAGATAGCAATTTGTCGAGTTCCCAACCGCTCTTGGAATTACAACAACTATCAAGTTGTTGCTATCTTCGACAAGCTTGTTGCCGTCCTTGGTGGTTTGACTCGATGGATATTGCTCAAAAATCAGTTTCTGTACACGGATAAGTACTGTGATGAAATTCAATACGAGGGCCTTGTGTTTGCTGCCACCACTCGTGGCACTATTTTTGCATGGGATCCTCGTAGTTTCGGTATGTTTGTCTTCCACCGTAATTATAATTGTTTCATCCACATGCATGCGGGTTAGCAAGTTTCCCTTTACTAATTAACCATCTTCTTGTGTTTCCAAGGTCCTATGAACATCTCACCACCTATACTTGAAAAATTTTATAACCAAGGGGGAGATGACAATGGTGATGATCACGAGCATGAGGACAAGAAGCGCCCATATACTCTGTGGCGCCTGGCAACTAATTCCGATGGATCACCTCTTCTTGTGTGTATACAGCCCACTGATGATGTTACTGCTAAGGAAGCAGGTGTAGTCTCCCATGGTCGCACTCTCCGGACCTATTCCAACACCCGTTGCATGCTATTCGGGATATATACTAGTGTGCTAGCACCAACTCCTTCTCCCTGGTAAAGAATTGATAGTATTGGAGAAAACTCGCTCTTCCTTGGACAAAACTATCTGATGATGGTGAAAGGCGATCCAACTGCTGTTGACACAACATTACTAGTACCATTTATGAGAAGCAACTATGTCTATACCTCGGACATTTGGGTGGTTCCCTACCCTGGTACTGATATAGTAGGCCGCTTCAGCCTGGATGATCAGTCCTGCGTTGGTTTCCAGATCGACAATCGATGGCCCGTCCCAGAGAATCACTTGTGGTTCAAAGCAAGCGTTTCCAACTCCGAGGAATGGTTGAGTTGAAGTTCATTTCATTGCTTGTTATTTGTTGTGTGGTGAAAACTTTAGTATTTATAATGTATCCTCGTTGTCGATGTGGGTTGATGAACTATTGTATGTAATAAAATGATATGCCTGTGATAAACTAACTAAATTTATGAATGGATTTCAAGTCGCTTCTCTGAGTCAGTGGTGCGACGAGGAAAAAAGTATTTTCCGAATACATAATTGTACGTGCATTGCAACAGGTTATTGGATGAGGCCAATCAACAATAGTAGTACACTATTTGTACTAGCTGTGACACCCCAAAAATTTGGCCTTGTTTTTATGAAATAATTTTTTTTTGCTAGGAATTAAAACTTTGGATTTCTGAGCTCCATTTTGATTTTTGACTCATTTCCTTCCCTGTTATGATGAGTTTTTCCCAAAGAGAAAATTTTTCAAGTATGTTATTGGACTTGTTTAACCTCTCAAGAGAAAAAACTTTTCTTTTATCAGTGTACCTAATTAACTAAATTAATTGCTTGATCTTTACTTTCTGGAAAATAGTTTTTCAAGGTTAAATGGCCATATTTGAACTACAACCATTTGATAGATTCACTTAAAATTTCCACAAAAATTTGGAGATGTCAGGTTATGTTTTTAAATCACTTTTATGCTAAATTATATTTCCTTCATGAAATATTTTGAGCCCTGCACTCAATTTTTCTTCTCTGGTCCAGAGTGCATTTTGCACTGCAACCTTTTTAAATATTCATTTAAAACTTCTACCAAAATTAAGGGAGGTCAGTAGGAGCCTATTATTCCTCTTTGTGCAAAAACCTAATTATGTTCTTTGAAAAATTTGAGTGAATCAACTTCATCTTCATTCTGGACCAACTTGTTGGTTTGTGCAGCAACCATGTTTTGCTTGCTCTTTAGCCCTTGATTATTTCTCCTACTTGTAGTCCCCCATGTTAAACCCTTAAGTCCAGGAGCATGCACCTTTTGGATCATTTTTGGTTCATGAAATAATGTCATTTATTTCCTGTCCAGAATTGAAGTTTTGTAAAACTTGCACTAACAAGTTTCTTCTTTTGTCCAACTAACATCACCACTCTCTCTTTCATCCACAGAGACACTGATCTGGAGATTTTGGCCACTCCAAGAAATGCCTAAGTGCCCTTGGCATTTTGTCAAACACCTGATGTGCATGGCCAGTTTTGACATGATTTTGTCTTTGCATTATGACCTTGCACCTTGGATCATACCAGCTTGTCCAATGGTTTTGCCTTAGACTATAACCCCACCCTGCTAAATCCCAGCTCCAACCAAGCGCTCTGGAGTGCCATGGCATTTCGTCGAGCACATTCAGTGCGTGCACTGGACGCGCCCAGAGCGCGCGTATTGCAGCCACGCGGCCGAGCCGACACGCTGGCCCCCACGGCTTTGGCCCGCTCTGCAGAACCTCGCCACGCGCTCCCCTTCTCTCAGCTACGCGCCAAGCCACCCCTCGCCACGCCCGGCAAGCCAAGCGCTAGCCGCCGCCGCCGCCCGACAGCCTCTGGCCATGTCGGTGCCGCCCAAGCCACTCCCCACTCGCCACCTGCCCCTGGAGCAGTGCACTCTCGTCCACTAGCTCTTGCCGTCATCCCCAGCCACGCCACGTTGCCCTGCAAGCTACAGCGAGGCGGTTCGCCGGAGAGCTTATCCGGCCGCCGCGGAACCGACCTCGACGAGCTATAAAAGGAGGCCCCCGAGCCACCCCGTGCACGCAGGAAGCCTTAGAATGCTCCCCTAGTTCTCCCATGGCAGCAAATCGACTCGGGGAAGGTCTTCTTCCCCATCTCCGGCAACGGCAGCCGCCACCACTGCCCCGGCCAATTCGGCACCACCAGGGCCTCCCACTCTCCGTTCTCTCCACCAAGAGCTTCCTCATCTTCCCGTGAGCCATCCCCACCACTCAATTTTGATCGGGACACACCGCGGGAGAAAAATCACCTTGCTCCCGAGGCCACCTCCGCCGAGAAGCTCGCCGCCGGCAGCTCCCTCCGTCCCCACCTACCTGGCGACCATCGGGAGGACCGCCCTGGAGTGGCGGATCCATCCCCGCTCTCTGAGCCCCGCGGGGAGCCGCCGTTCGCCGGCGACGATTGCCGTTGCCTCGCCTCCGTTCGGGCAGAAGAAGAGGAGGGAGGGATAGACTGGTCAAACCTGACCAGTGGGCCCCTTGGACCCACTGTCAGTGACCCTGCGCCTATCCACGTCGGTTAAGTGAAGGCGTATTTTTCCCCAGTACGCTTTCCCCGCTCCAAAAACGTATTCCCTTCCGAACCGTTTTCTTTTCTGTTTTAATTTATATAACAGTTTTGACCAGAACTTTGACTGGCTATAACTTTTTAAATACAACTCCAAATGAGTTGATTCTTTTTCCTACCTTCCTCAAATTTGGTCTAGTTTATTTTAAGATTTATTTGAAAAAATTTCAAACAACTTTTTGGTTCTGTCTTTGAATATGTGTTAATTCAAATATATTTTCAAATAGGATTTTTGGAGAAAGAAGAAGCTTTCAAAAGTTTTGGGGAGCACCTCACCCCTCCACAACATTGAAGGCAAGCATTCTGAATCCCGGCATAATATTTTTGGTGTGATCATTGATGCATTTATAACACCACCGCATTTCGAAGGACTTGTTATTTCATGTGATGTGATCATATGCATGGGTACATGTTATTGATTTTCATGCTGATGGTAATGGACACACTTGTGATGATAATCACCCTCATGAGCCTTGCATGCATACCGGCAGGAAACCGGGAAAAACCTCTGCCTTGGGTAGGTATGAGTTTGTCGCCGGTCTCCGTCGGGACGGTTCTGTCTGATATGGCATGGTAAGGTGATATGAGTGGTGACTCTGTTGGATGAAATATATTTGTTATACTAATCATGCAGGGAATACTTAAACCTCCTGAGTCGACCGTAGATCGAGTCTTGTTCCAGTAAACCCCATACTTGTTTCGTACTACCACTCGTCTCTACAGCAAGTAGAGTACGGTTCAGTAAGTTGTCAACCTCTTGCTAGCACACACCGTACAGAGAGGCCATGGTGGAAGATACCGGTTGTAGCTGGTAGGCAGGCCACCTGGTCCGGGGGCATGGGTGTTTCCGGTTGGGACCGAGAGGGGAGGCCACCCCTTAGAGCGCGCGATATAAATTTGATCCCATGCTACGCGAGGTTGTAGCCTCCCCACTTAGAGTTGCTTGACAGGTGTCATGGGTGATGCCAGACACGTGTGAGTTAAGCTGGTGTGTGCAAGTTAGGTGTGTTTTCAACAAAAAGACCGTAGATGGAATTAGTCCCGATGGACTAAAGAAATCCGTTACTCGTGGGTAAAGAGTACACCCTCTGCAGAGAATAAACCTATTCGAATAGCCGTGTCCATGGTTAAGGATTTCAGTCTGGGATGGGTCAGGTGTCGGTCTTAGTGTCGGTCTTCGGAGGTGAAACGGTTAACCAGGAAATGGAATTACTACTCGCGACTTGTGATATCTATGATTATTATTATTGTTAACTAACCCGTGATATTATTGTTATTATCGAGTATCTCTGGGATGGTTCTACCTCCAGGGATATTCATTATGATTGTTTCTTTTAAAGCCCTTTATGTGGCGTCGCCCAGACGCCCGACTGTGGCATTTCTTTTAAAGCCCTTTATGTGGTGTCGCTCAGACGCCCGACTGTGGCATTCTTTTAAAGCCCTTTATGTGGCGTCGCTCAGACGCCCGACTGTGGCATTTCTTTTAAAGCCCTTTATGTGGTGTCGCTCAGACGCCCGACTGTGGCATTCTTTTTAAAGCCCTTTATGTGGCGTCGCCCAGACGCCCGACTGTGGTATTTCTTTTAAAGCCCTTTATGTGGTGTTGCTCAGACGCTCGACTGTGGCATTTCTTTTAGAGCCCTTTATGTGGTGTCGCTAAGACGCCCGACTGTGGCATTGCTTGTTATTTATTTCATAAATTTTAATACTACTATGTTATTGCAATTTTATAAATAGCCGCAGGCACGCATCAGAAATTTATTTACTATTTTTGACTGACGTCATGAGCATAAAATATTTTTCAGCACATCATTGTTATATTATACCTGTGTTCATAATGTTTGCGAGTACATTCAAAGTACTCACTGGCTTGTCCCTGGCTATTGTCTTGGCCAGATTTTTCTTGCTCGGAGAGGAGCGACGCGATGCCAGCCCCGGAAACCACTCAATGGAGATAGCAGCCTCGCGGAGATAGGAATTTAACCTGGTCAGCTGTTCCCGTGGGGAATGGAGTCCCATAGACACAGATGTTTCACAACCCGCTTCCGCCATCAACCACTAGAAACCATTTGTTGTACCCACAGGCCAGAATGGTCTTGTACTACATATTTTGTATTTTTGCTTGGAGTTTCTGTATCAAGTTGGAGCCTCATCAGCTAACAGTAATCCTGGGGCTGATGAGCACGACGGTCTTTTCTGGAAATTTATTACCCGGAAAACCGGTCGTGACAGACTTGGTATCAGAGCCAGGCTGACCATTGGCTAATCCTATCCTAGCCAGGTCAATAAACTTAGGCAAACCAACCCACCAGACCTTAGCAAAACCCCAGCCATACTTCTCGTGCTAGATAGCCACACAGTGACCCCAACACCTTTTGGCAGTCGGTGCCCAACCTATCAACCTAACCTGTCACTCATGCGCCAGTGACCGGCCCCTAAATAGTCCTTTCTCACAAGCGTGCGAAGGAAGACTCCGCTCCCTTTTCCTATAAAAAGGCGCGCTAGCACCCAACCAGCACAGCACAACCGCTACCCCAAACCGAGCCACAATGCCTGGACCTATCGTGCACAACGAAACCACAGCAACCAACCTCGGAGGTTTTGTGACAATCCTCGCAAACCTCACCCGTCGTGCCTATGCGTTAGAGGAGCCACCAGAATATGTTGTGTATCAAGGACCCATGAGCGGTGAAGACCGTCAATTCTGGGCCACTGTGCACATTTACGGTAGGAGTCTAGCACCCGAACGCCCCTACCGGTTCACCGGAAGAACAACTTCCTTTGAGCCACAAGCCATCCAGCTAGCCGCTCGAGAGGCTATAGTTCATCTCAGGCACTTGTCGCCCAGAGTTAACTGTCGCTCGTTCCACTACTACCCCAGACGTGAAGGATATGGTAGACCACCCCAAGTTGCCAACGGAGATCACGAGACGGACCCCGCATTGTTGCACCTAGTGCGTTATGTAAGAGCACTAGAGGCGCTGTTCGACCAGATCACTATTGATCTAATCGCAGCTCGTGGAGAGCTGGTTCGTCGAGCCCCGGCGAGAGAAGAAAACGAGCCCAACGCCGACAACCCAGTCGTGCTGTTTGGACAACCGATCGAGACCCCGAGGTCTGCTCCAGCCATCAGCCAAGGTGCTGCGATAACCCCGGAAGTGCTTCGTCGCATATTGGGAACACACTCCAACGGGGTTGTGGCCAACAATCCCCGCGATGGTCATCATCACTACACCGACCCTGCAGTTCCCCCGCCATCTCCGACTAATCCCGGCAGAGAGACTCGTGGAGAAGCCTCGACATCCACCAGGCACGCCCGTTTAGACATAAACGAGGTAGACTGAGCCGTATGAGTAGCACCAAGTTTCAATGTATCCTCGCTTTGTAATCACGCGACCGTGTATATTAACGCAGCATGTCGTTGTGCCTCTGTCTTAATAGTAGCCTTGCGTATTTGGTCAGCGCATAGCTGCATATTTTTCCGGGCACAACTACCAAAACCAACCCGACGACAACCACAGTAACGCATTTTTTTGAGATATGTGTATCTCTGACACTGACCTGACCTTTGGAGCCAAGCTGGCAAATTTATTACCTTTCACCACGGTAAAACGATCCGGCTCCATTGCTATATAAGGGCCACCTTGTGACCTTACCCAGCAACCCTCACTTTGCGCACAACACTCACGCTTCTTCCTGTCATGCCGAACCCCAGCATTCATCTGAGAACCCCAGATGCAACCCCAGGTAGCTTTGTCAAAATATTGTGGGATTTTACCCGCAGTACCATGGGTTCTACCCAGCCACCCCAGTACGAGCTGTTCAAATCAAGGATCACCCCATCCACCTCGGAATATTGGGCAGCAGTACACATTCCTCCTGTAGACCCCAACCAAGATCCAATAGAAGTTTCCTTCGTGGGGAAATCTATGCCAACCCCACACTTGGCCATAGAAGCTGCTGCGAAAGAAGCGATTGCTCGTCTTCGATCCGCAGTACCCTATGCCCGCGAACGAGGATATTATTACTTTCCGAGTCGTGCAGCTCCCGGAGAAGTAACGTCTTTTCCCGGTGGGCGTATTGAGAGAGACCCAGTTCTGGCCAACCTTATCCAGTACATCATTGCTCAAGAGCATTTAAACCAGCGAGTGATGGATTATCTCCAGAGCCTCACAGATTTAAATCCTCAGATTGCCATCGGCAGACCACTGAGACCCGACCCGGAGAGATGCATACATCGACTGGTCAATCCACTGCCTCCGATTGAAGAGGAATGTATTCCTTTACCAGAGACATTTTATCAGGACCCCGTCCAGTTACCGTTTTCTTTTTAGACGTCACTATTGTATTTGTTCCTTGCAGCATTTATTTACGTATGTGACTTATGCGTGATACCCTGAGTTTGTGCGGCAAGTCAATTATTTGGCTTCTACTAATGTGTGTAGTTTTTGTTGTGGTTTATGCTCCTTTAAATTAACTGTTTTTCCCTCGCAAAATCCTGGAGCAAGATTTCTTTTCCCTGAGTTGCTACACCTGCCCTTTCTCACGACGTGGATTATTTAATTTCACTCAGCACCACGAGCAGGCTCACAACCATAATCATTCGGACACATACACTGTTTGCAAAACTTTGCAACGGTGTTACATCCAGCTAATCACCCCCTAACAACAGTTAGCACCCGGCACACTCCATCTACTCCTCATGATCACCACCACCGCGGAGAGCCAACACCCGAGCCGCAGCATCGCGATACTCGTCGAAGATCATCGCGCACAGGAGCACAGAGAGCCCCAGCAGCGTCGCCAGCCCTCCGCATATCAGGATCACAAACCAGTCCGGCATCGCCTCCGCCATTAGAGCCTCACCCAAGCTTCTGTAAGCAGTAATGGAGAAAGAAGGAAGAGGAGAAGTGAGACCAGATGTGAGGAAGAAGAGAGAGTCACCCCGGCCGTTTTTATAGCTCGAGCTCGGTGTACGGTGGGCGAAGTCCACCAACTCCGCTCGTCGCCGATCGCCAGTGTTCGGAGTCGAATCCGCGAGCAGTGCCGACAGCGCGCTGGCCCGCGAGGTGAGTGCACGCTGCACCGGCAGCTAGCACGCCGAGCACTACCACGGTACGGCCTAGATGCCCTACGCATTAGGCATCACCGGTGGAGAAAGCGCGAGAAAGCGCGCGGGAGAGAGGAAGAAGAAAGGGCCAGAGGGAGAAGAAGAGGAGACTGACAGTGGGCCCCGGGTCCACCTCTCGGCCAGAGAGAGCACTGTGCTCTCGGGTACAATCAGCGTATATCTAAATTTAGGAGTTATCCTAAATTTATATCCAGCGTAGAAATCGCCCGTTTTTGTCCCGGACCGTAGACTTTTCCGCGCAACCCCAGTTTTTCACACTGTGGTTTTTCACCACTTATTGCCCTCTCACTGTAGCCACATCATTATTGCACCGCTTTTAACAAATCTCGAGGACGAGATTTTTCTTAAGGGGGGTAGTATCTGTGACACCCCAAAAATTTGGTCTTGTTTTTATGAAATAAATTTTTTTGCGAGGAATTAAAACTTTGGATTTCTGAGCTCCATTTTGATTTTTGACTCATTTCCTTCCCTGTTATGATGAGTTTTTCCCAAAGAGAAAATTTTTCAAGTATGTTATTGGACTTGTTTAACCTCTCAAGAGAAAAAACTTTTCTTTTATCAGTGTAACTAATTAACTAAATTAATTGCTTGATCTTTACTTTCTGGAAAATAGTTTTTCAAGGTTAAATGGCCATATTTGAACTACAACCATTTGATAGATTCACTTAAAATTTCCACAAAAATTTGGAGATGTCAGGTTATGTTTTTAAATCACTTTTATGCTAAATTATATTTCCTTCATGAAATATTTTGAGCCCTGCACTCAATTTTTCTTCTCTGGTCCAGAGTGCATTTTGCACTGCAACCTATTTAAATATTCATTTAAAACTTCTACCAAAATTAAGGGAGGTCAGTAGGAGCCTATTATTCCTCTTTGTGCAAAAACCTAATTATGTTCTTTGAAAAATTTGAGTGAATCAACTTCATCTTCATTCTGGACCAACTTGTTGGTTTGTGCAGCAACCATGTTTTTGCTTGCTCTTTAGCCCTTGATTATTTCTCCTACTTGTAGTCCCCCATGTTAAACCCTTAAGTCCAGGAGCATGCACCTTTTGGATCATTTTTGGTTCATGAAATAATGTCATTTATTTCCTGTCCAGAATTGAAGTTTTGTAAAACTTGCACTAACAAGTTTCTTCTTTTGTCCAACTAACATCACCACTCTCTCTTTCATCCACAGAGACACTGATCTGGAGATTTTGGCCACTCCAAGAAATGCCTAAGTGCCCTTGGCATTTTGTCAAACACCTGATGTGCATGGCCAGTTTTGACATGATTTTGTCTTTGCATTATGACCTTGCACCTTGGATCATACCAGCTTGTCCAATGGTTTTGCCTTAGACTATAACCCCACCCTGCTAAATCCCAGCTCCAACCAAGCGCTCTGGAGTGCCATGGCATTTCGTCGAGCACATTCAGTGCGTGCACTGGACGCGCCCAGAGCGCGCGTATTGCAGCCACGCGGCCGAGCCGACACGCTGGCCCCCACGGCTTTGGCCCGCTCTGCAGAACCTCGCCACGCGCTCCCCTTCTCTCAGCTACGCGCCAAGCCACCCCTCGCCACGCCCGGCAAGCCAAGCGCTAGCCGCCGCCGCCGCCCGACAGCCTCTGGCCATGTCGGTGCCGCCCAAGCCACTCCCACTCGCCACCTGCCCCTGGAGCAGTGCACTCTCGTCCACTAGCTCTTGCCGTCATCCCCAGCCACGCCACGTTGCCCTGCAAGCTACAGCGAGGCGGTTCGCCGGAGAGCTTATCCGGCCGCCGCGGAACCGACCTCGACGAGCTATAAAAGGAGGCCCCCGAGCCACCCCGTGCACGCAGGAAGCCTTAGAATGCTCCCCTAGTTCTCCCATGGCAGCAAATCGACTCGGGGAAGGTCTTCTTCCCCATCTCCGGCAACGGCAGCCGCCACCACTGCCCCGGCCAATTCGGCACCACCAGGGCCTCCCACTCTCCGTTCTCTCCACCAAGAGCTTCCTCATCTTCCCGTGAGCCATCCCCACCACTCAATTTTGATCGGGACACACCGCGGGAGAAAAATCACCTTGCTCCCGAGGCCACCTCCGCCGAGAAGCTCGCCGCCGGCAGCTCCCTCCGTCCCCACCTACCTGGCGACCATCGGGAGGACCGCCCTGGAGTGGCGGATCCATCCCCGCTCTCTGAGCCCCGCGGGGAGCCGCCGTTCGCCGGCGACGATCGCCGTTGCCTCGCCTCCGTTCGGGCAGAAGAAGAGGAGGGAGGGATAGACTGGTCAAACCTGACCAGTGGGCCCCTTGGACCCACTGTCAGTGACCCTGCGCCTATCCACGTCGGTTAAGTGAAGGCGTATTTTTCCCCAGTACGCTTTCCCCGCTCCAAAAACGTATTCCCTTCCGAACCGTTTTCTTTTCTGTTTTAATTTATAAAACAGATTTTGACCAGAACTTTGACTGGCTATAACTTTTTAAATATAACTCCAAATGAGTTGATTCTTTTTCCTACCTTCCTCAAATTTGGTCTAGTTTATTTTAAGATTTATTTGAAAAAATTTCAAACAACTTTTTGGTGCTGTTTTGAATTTGTGTTAATTCAAATATATTTTCAAATAGGATTTTGGGGAGAGAGAAGAAGCTTTCAAAAGTTTTGGGGAGCACCTCACCCCTCCACAACATTGAAGGCAAGCATTCTGAATCCCGGCATAATATTTTTGGTGTGATCATTGATGCATTTATAACACCACCGCATTTCGAAGGACTTGTTATTTCATGTGATGTGATCATATGCATGGGTACATGTTATTGATTTTCATGCTGATGGTAATGGACACACTTGTGATGATAATCACCCTCATGAGCCTTGCATGCATACCGGCAGGAAACCGGGAAAAACCTCTGCCTTGGGTAGGTATGAGTTTGTCGCCGGTCTCCGTCGGGACGGTTCTGTCTGATATGGCATGGTAAGGTGATATGAGTGGTGACTCTGTTGGATGAAATATATTTGTTATACTAATCATGCAGGGAATACTTAAACCTCCTGAGTCGACCGTAGATCGAGTCTTGTTCCAGTAAACCCCATACTTGTTTCGTACTACCACTCGTCTCTACAGCAAGTAGAGTACGGTTCAGTAAGTTGTCAACCTCTTGCTAGCACACACCGTACAGAGAGGCCATGGTGGAAGATACCGGTTGTAGCTGGTAGGCAGGCCACCTGGTCCGGGGGCATGGGTGTTTCCGGTTGGGACCGAGAGGGGAGGCCACCCCTTAGAGCGCGCGATATAAATTTGATCCCATGCTACGCGAGGTTGTAGCCTCCCCACTTAGAGTTGCTTGACAGGTGTCATGGGTGATGCCAGACACGTGTGAGTTAAGCTGGTGTGTGCAAGTTAGGTGTGTTTTCAACAAAAAGACCGTAGATGGAATTAGTCCCGATGGACTAAAGAAATCCGTTACTCGTGGGTAAAGAGTACACCCTCTGCAGAGAATAAACCTATTCGAATAGCCGTGTCCATGGTTAAGGATTTCAGTCTGGGATGGGTCAGGTGTCGGTCTTAGTGTCGGTCTTCGGAGGTGAAACAGTTAACCAGGAAATGGAATTACTACTCGCGACTTGTGATATCTATGATTATTATTATTGTTAACTAACCCGTGATATTATTGTTATTATCGAGTATCTCTAGGATGGTTCTACCTCCAGGGATATTCATTATGATTGTTTCTTTTAAAGCCCTTTATGTGGCGTCGCCCAGACGCCCGACTGTGGCATTTCTTTTAAAGCCCTTTATGTGGTGTCGCTCAGACGCCCGACTGTGGCATTTCTTTTAAAGCCCTTTATGTGGTGTCGCTCAGACGCCCGACTGTGGCATTTCTTTTAAAGCCCTTTATGTGGTGTCGCTCAGACGCCTGACTGTGGCATTCTTTTTAAAGCCCTTTATGTGGCGTCGCCCAGACACCCGACTGTGGTATTTCTTTTAAAGCCCTTTATGTGGTGTCGCTCAGACGCCCGACTGTGGCATTTCTTTTAGAGCCCTTTATGTGGTGTCGCTAAGACGCCCGACTGTGGCATTGCTTGTTATTTATTTCATAAATTTTAATACTACTATGTTATTGCAATTTTATAAATAGCCGCAGGCACGCATCAGAAATTTATTTACTATTTTCGACTGACGTCATGAGCATAAAATATTTTTCAGCACATCATTGTTATATTATACCTGTGTTCATAATGTTTGCGAGTACATTCAAAGTACTCACTGGCTTGTCCCTGGCTATTGTCTTGGCCAGATTTTTCTTGCTCGGAGAGGAGCGACGCGATGCCAGCCCCGGAAACCACTCAATGGAGATAGCAGCCTCGCGAAGATAGGAATTTAACCTGGTCAGCTGTTCCGTGGGGAATGGAGTCCCATAGACACAGATGTTTCACAACCCGCTTCCGCCATCAACCACTAGAAACCATTTGTTGTACCCACAGGCCAGAATGGTCTTGTACTACATATTTTGTATTTTTGCTTGGAGTTTCTGTATCAAGTTGGAGCCTCATCAGCTAACAGTAATCCTGGGCTGATGAGCACGACGGTCTTTTCTGGAAATTTATTACCCGGAAAACCGGTCGTGACACTAGCTTCACATGATTCGCGCGTCGGGTGGGTGTTTTTACTATAGCCATATGTTAATGTGTTCGCTGTACATAACCAGCACCTCGAATCCTCGATACTAGTACTATTTAGTAGGAGTAAGTAGTAGGAGTAGTAGGGTGGCATGGGCCAGAACAAGCATTCACGTCCAGGAGTATGGCACACGCCACCACCACGACATCCATCTGACACCATATTATTTCTTGGAGTCTGTGCTAGAGCAATCTCTTCAACCTCGTCGTTTCTCTAAGTTCAGCCATTGCGCAGCGGGCGAGGTGGGGGTTTGCCAATAGTCGGTTTCCTTAACTGCGGTCCCACTTGTAAGGCCAACTCCAACGCACGACCCCAAACGGACCTCCATTTTGCACGTACTCCAATGATAATTTTGACTAGAAAAGCAAGACCAAAGAAAATTAGAACCACAAGAATACATTTTACTACTCCTGTAAGCTGGATTAGTGCCTTCTTGATGCATTCATTGTTGATCTGCGGAGGCTCGATCTTACGTGCTTCTTTCTTCTTCGAGTGTAAAGAAGTAGACGTTGCTTCCTCGCATCTAGTCTCATGTCTAGCCTCTATTCTAGTAGGAGTATCAACAAGTGCACTAATCTCATCTCTAGCTTCCGTGCTTGCTAAAACTGATAGAACATCTACTAAATTGCGCTCTATCAATATATGGATGTACTCTTCTTCCCAATACAAAAACTTGCATCCATTCTACTCCCTCCGTTGCACAATACATACCTTCTATTTGTCGAAATATATATGTATCTAGACATGTTTTAGTATATAGGTACATCCAATTTTGGACAAATGGAAGTCAAGTATTTTGGAACGGAGGGAGTACACAATAAAATTTTTAAGTTAGCACAACTAGTCTAATCCGAGAGCACAACCGAAGATTTGGTCGGGTTCTTCCTCCTTTTGCCGACACGTGGGACATCCAGCATCCAGGTCGTGTCATGAAAGAAAACAGAGTGGTAGTTGAAGCCACGAGATGTGCATCTTGGGTTAAACTGTAAATAGAATCTTACTACTCTTGAGACACTCCAAAAGCGGCCACCGAAGATCTTTATTAGATTTGTTTTTCATCACCAGCACGTCGGGGTGAAAGATGTGCAGGTTCAGTGGGTCCTCTTGCGTTTTCACTGACATGTGGGGCCGCATATGAGCAAACAGACGATGGGCTCCGTGCGTCCGCTGGCTGGCTGAGAAGAGAGATAGAGGAGGGCTGAGCACGGACTACAGGGAATTTGTTCTACGTACCTTGATATAGGCTCGATATAGTGGGGTGGCATGGGCCATAACTAGCATTCACGTCTAGCAGTACGGCACACGCCACCCACACGAGTCCCATCCGACACCAATTTTCTTGGAGTCCGTGCTACAACCATCTCTTCTCCCTCCTGTTTTCTCAGCCATTGCGCGGTGGGCGGGGTGGGGGTTTGCCGATAGTCGGTTTGCTGAACTGCGGTCCCACTTGTAAGTGAAAATGCAACACCGCACGCATTCCAGCTTGAGCGGCGTGCCGGACCAACCGTGTGGGGGTGCGACGGGAACACGGCAGGATTTTCCTTTTGAACTCGTAACTCGTAAAATTTGGTTCTGCTCCATGGCGTGACCGATAGATAGAAAATAACGATTTTGCCTAGAGTAATGAGAAGTTTGGTTCTGGCGCCATTCATGCATGGAGTACGTACGAAAATTATGAAGTTGATGCGAAAGGTAAGATAATTACTGTAGTATCATATACTACTACATGGATTTGACGAAAAGATAAAAATACATACGGATCCATCAACGACATCCTCACGCCCTAGTGCGCCGGGTCACCAACCGACGTGTGAGGAGCAGCGGTGTTGGCGGTGAGCTCAACGTGCTTCTGAACAGTGCCGTCCAAGGTTGCCCTGCGGTCCAAGAAGGCCAGCATCCTATCGTCCTCCTCTTGCATGTAGTAGTCCTTGTGGACTATTTGCACGTAGACGTGGGTGATTATGTCGATGGTGTCTTGCTGCGCCAGGCACTGCGGGGCGAGCGCGACCTCGAGGTGGACATTCTCCAGCGCGACGGCGGGCAGTCGTAGGGCCACCAGTGCATCGAAGAGGTTGTCACCATAGTGGCCGTTGAGGGTGGCAGGCATCGCAGAGCCTGGGCGCGTCGGCTGGAGGCTTACGTCAAAGTCGTCTGCAAGCTTCTTGATGACGGTGAACTTGTCGAGGAAACCGACGAGGACCTCATCAAACAAGGAGACGAAGCTGTCGTCCAAGCGGCCCCTCGCCCTGGCGGCCTCAAGCAATACTACCTGGAGACGTTCCTCGGTGTCGGGCCTAGGCCGGCGTCGTGGAACATCTGGCACAGCCGGCTAATGCTCGCGCTCATCGCCTCCAGGGGTCTAGCTTAGCTTCTAGTCAACTAATCTTGTGATTCGAGTGATCACTCTTGCCCTTGGTTAGCGTGCGTAGGTGCGTAGGATTTCGTACTACTCCTCGGCCCTCTACTGCACCTGCCTTTGGCTGTATGATAGGTGGGCCAGCCACCCCCTGGGCCCACGGGTCATTCACCCAAAGGTAGTTGTCATAAGTCAATGAAGCTACGTCCCCCTCCGTGACGGTGCAGTATAGTCATCTCACCGGACCTCTAGTTGGAGCCAAACGAGAGAAGTTTGATGTTTAGTGGTTTATTGGTCCCCTTTGCATTTTGCGCCAAGTTTTGACCTTTGATTTAACTAATCAAATGTTAATGCATGTAAACAAAAATGTTGTGTAAGTCACCTTACGAAAACCAAATAATCCCAAAATACTTAGGCACGGTGCATTAACTCCCTCCTTGTTTATTATTTCGTGACATATCAACCAATGAGAGATGTGGGCCATGCATGCTTTCAATGACTTGAGACTACCAAACATGACATGCAGTGTTTATTTCATTGCATGTAATCTTATTAGTACTCTAGTTAGCAAAAAAACATTAAGTTCTCTCGCTGATAGGAATAAAACACCATGTATTTACTTACAGAGGGAGTAGTACATTTTTTGTGACATGCATTACTAGATATTGCTAGTCAAATACTAAAATCCAGATGGACGTGGTAGTACTCCTAAATCCAGACGGTGGTGCTACTAGTACTAATAGAAGTACTACCAATGTAGTAGTAGGAGTACTAGCACTGTACTACCCGTTGGTCAAATTATTACGTGCTGCTCCTCACAGTGAAGTGACAAGACCCTGCGCCGGAGATGACACCTGAGTATAGGCGTTGTGTTCGGCATACCATAGTCAGCCTCACCGTCTATAGTCACTATCATCATGGCTGTAGAGCTAGCCTGCTTACAACTAGCCCTGTTCGACATAATTTCCCGTGAATAGATTCCCGTGCATTGCATGGAACACCAAGATTGGGGGTGTGACGGCTCCAGCAGCGGCCATCGGGCCGGATTTTTCCACGGCCTTCTAGATGTGGTGGGGAGGACATAAGGCTGATTGTGAGAGACAAGGAGTTGTTTGTAAATAGGGAACAAGTGCGGGCATCTTTTTGCAAAAATGGAGAAGCTTGGTTTGTATGCGTTCGATCTAGATCCGGCGGCTATTGGTGAAATATGGGAGGCACAACATCATCACCAACTCAGGACCTATTTGATTCACAGGATTTTGAAAACGCAGGAATAGGACACGGCAATATTACAAGTTTCAAACTGATATTACAAATGTTAGGAGTAATGCTGCACCTACGAAGAGGGAATTACTAGGAAGTTTACATAAGAACTTTCATTACTTTAGGTGGATGCAGCATTATCGTACAAACTAAAATCCACCGCCCTGACAAGTCACTAATGGGCAAATAAGTTTTTGAGTCTCTGGCCACTTGATGTTTCAAAAACAAATTCAGCTTCTGCGGGGACTTTGTCATTTAGGCTCAGATGCTTGCGGTGATCAACATGCCATTCATTGTTGCGCCAGAGAACGCCAAACCTCATTACCTTGAGCACACTTGCCTCCAGAACAAAGAACCTGGCCAATTTAATCTCAGATGTGCCGCCTCAGTAGTCGATCAAATCAATTTCTATAAGATGGAGATCAAGGCATTCGATGAGATTGTTATAGTGCAGCACATTTTTCACTTTCGGGTCTTTTTTTATCTGCAAAAGAAGAGAACATATTAGAGTAGCTGGCTGCATAAGATTGACGTGTCATCAAGAGGTACCAATATCATTCGCTCATACGATAGGGTTGGCTGGCTAGTGATATTTTTTCACTCGATATCTCTCTCTCTCTCTCTTTCTGTTTCCTCTCATTTAACTAGGAGCATGTGAAGAGCTTGGGCATTTGTTGCCTTCCACTATGTGGCCGATGCCATATTTCGCAAAAGTATGCCACATAATACGCATCGATGTCAAATCAAAAGATGTTGGCACTGCTCTCGCGATGTGAGAGAGTTGGCACCGCTGTGCACACAGACCCACATGTATAAACAAATCAATCAAACCAACTACACCAGCCTCTCACTCTCCCAAACAAATGTTTTTTTATTGCCTCAGTCCTCTCTCTCTCCCACGCAGTGTTTTTTCATTGTGTGAGTTAATTTGGCACCGGAGCAAAGTAGGTGATCCAGATTGGGGCACCAGGTGAGCAATGGAGGGGCATTGATGCCAAATGCATCACAAGTGAATTTGGCACATGTTTTGGCCTACATAGCCCACTTTTGTACTCCCTCTGTCCCAAAATTCTTGTCTTAAATTTGTCTAAATATGGATGTATCTAGTTACATTTTAGTGTTAGATACATCCGTATCTAAACAAATGTAAGACAAGACTTTTGGGACGGAGGGAATACTACCTCGTATTTAGTATAAAATTTTGACCATAGGTTCACCTAAGAAAATGCCAATGCATGTCACTAAAAATTACACCATTTGAAATTATGTTCAAATACGAATCCAAAGATATAGTTCTTAGTGACATGCATTAACATTTTGTCAGTTACATCCATGGTCAAATTTTGATACTACAAAATTGGAAGAGTAAACCAGGACGGAGGTAGTACTTGCTCTTAGGGTAACCATAGAGTTACTGGAGTAGTCTAAGTTACTTTCCACTATGACTAGCATAGGCTACTATAGTAGTATAGCATAAAAACGATGCAGGTGATCATGTGAGAAAAAATACTAAAAACATTTCTTTCGGTGTAGTGCGTAGATGCAGTTTTGAACACTACACTTGTCATCGTAATTTGGGAAAATTACGAAAAAATTGAGCTACGTTGTGATTACTGTTTACTTATAGGAAAGAAGTTTCACCTCGATGAGTAGCTTCTCCGTGCACGGAAAGCATGTAAGGAATCCAACAACTTGATCCAGATTGGGGCTGATAGATTTTAGTGCTAAGATCTTCACTGTGTGCATGGACTGGGTCAAGCTTGTGGCAATCATTTTATGGAAGACGGTCGTAAATACATCAAGAAGAAATTTAAAAATGTGAATTTGAAGAAGACGGAGAAGAAGATGAGTGATGTACATGAATGATTACGGATCCAATAAAGAGTTTGGAGAATTTGGCAGACGGGTACACCAACACTGTCAATTTCGGCGCGTCAATGACCCTGATTTTTGTTGGACCTTCTAGATAAGATACAAGCAATCTCTCAAGGAAAGGCTCATTCTCAATTACCATAACGTGGAACAGCTGGAGTGATCTCTTCCCAATTGATGTCTTGTTGCGGGGCCAGCAAGACACATAAATCCATCGGAGATTCGTCGAGGCGATGTGGAGGCTAATGAACCCGTGGATCTGCTCAAGACGAAGGTACTCGAGCGTAGTACAGCTGTGGAGCAGGTGCTCCATAGCCTTCTTCGAGATGACAATGTCGAAGAGGTCGAGCTGCTTGAGCTGAGGGAGAAGAAGGGCGGGCAGGGCATTAATCTGGGGAAGATAGCAGGAGCTGAAGCTGGCACGGCGCAGCTTTGGCATGAGGTGGAGCGCGGACGGCGGCAGAGAGCGACATCATCCAGCTTCATAGCTGAGCTCCTCGAGCTGATCTAGGGTGGGGGATAAGAACCACTCGTCGAACTTGGGTTGGACCTTGCAGTTGGTACTGAACATGCGGATGTCAAGGCGTCTGGCTGGCCCAGGGTGGGATGAAAGGATCTTGGAGACTGCGGCCATGCGTTTGCAATCCCTGTCGCAGAGGCAGCTGTCGACGGTGAGGTTGAGGGGGACGCATCGCCAGAGGGGGCGCCACCTCCAGGAGAGCAGGGCGGTCCGCACGATAGATTTGTGGGAAGGAGGCCAATGATGATGAGCAGCATGTCATCGGGGAGGCTGCTGATGAAGTCCAGGCTCGTCGGATGCGGTTTTGGCTCGAGCCGCCTCCACTTATTGGCTGCCTCGCCGGTGGCGACACCGGTGTACACGTGTGCTGGTGTGTGTTGTATGCTGGGTGTGCGTGAGTGCGTCCTTCTATGCATGCCGTCGCGCAGTGGTGAATTGTGCACGAGTGCGTCCTTCGCGCGCAAGAAGTTTGTCCTCAATGCGCCCTCAATTTACTAGCGTGCAGGGTGCTACCCCGAGTGGTTTCAACTTTGTTTACTTCACCGCATGTCAGATGGGAATCTAGTTTACATATTTTCACCCACTACCACATGGGCCAGCACACGAAGATACAGAACACGAGCTGACAAGCCAGCATGTGGATTGGTTGACCGTTCAACTAAACAATATACAGAGCTATACGCTGACATAGTGAGCGTATAATCCGTCGGTATAGAGAGTTCGAGTGAGAGGGGAGGCCCGTGAGAGATAGCAGAGAGAGAGAAAGAGCTAGTCCTTCCGTTCGATAATGTAGTTCCAACATTTTTTTTAAGTCAAACTTTGACCAAGTTTACAAAGAAATTACTTATATCTACAATACCAAAGATAAATGATAGTATGAAGTAAGTACATGTTGTGATCAATCTAATGATCGTTCCAGATGTAAATGTTTTTCTCCGCATATACCTGGTCAATCTTTTCTGAGGTTTGACTTTTCAAAACATCCATATGCTTATGGACGTGACAGAGTCCCTAACTAGAGAGAGAGAGAGAGTGAGTGAAAAAAGTGTGTGTGTGTGTGTGAAAGAGACATGGACAACACATGATAAAAGTAGAGAAAAAGCGTGTGTGTCTTATGCAAACATATCACACATGCATCTTCAACAACGGAGGCAAGGTGAGGAGATAGTGTGTGGTTGTTTGGAACCGAGAGAGCAAGACCCCTAGCACGTGGCCAAGAGGGGTCTGACAAACAAGGGAGAGAGGTCGAGAGAGACGTACGGAGAAAATGCAGGCATGGGGAGGAGAGAGTGTATGTTTGTCATAGAGAGATCCCCTGGAGATCGTGATGGGACTACATGGGTGGGAGATCGAGTGACAAGGTGTGTGCACGATAGAAGATGCCCCGAGAGATATCGAGATAGACGTATGGATGGAAGGAGACAATACGTGTGTTCCTTATGGCTAGTAAGAGATAATCATACTTAGGAGGGGGCAGTGCTTGCGCCTATGACGGAGTGAGGGATTATGATACTTAGGGTGTGTGTGTCACATGGAGAGAGAACAAGGGCGGAGAGTGTTGGATGGGTCTATATGTATAGCGCGAGCGAGACATGTGTATGTGTGAACCCGGGAGATATAAGGCCAGTTTGGCTTGCGTCCTGAGCATCTTTTGCCTGGCCTGGGGTTGTGGCTGGATTTCATGCACGCTTGTTTGGTTGCTACCCTGTGAAAAAGAAAACCCGCCTGGCCTGGGTTCCCTTGCACTTCAATTAGCCTGGCTGAACTCCAGACACTGCTAGTAGCCTGGCCCAGGCAACCGATTTCGAACGCCTGGCCGTGCCTGGTCGTGTGGCCACGAGGCTAACAGCAACATGGATGGATATTAGCATTAAATAATTGATGCATGGATTGATTGATGAGATGTTGATGCTTTGCCTGGCCCAGGCATGAACCAAATGCTTCAGCACCACACAAGCCTAGCCAGGCAGAAACATTTTACATCTCACGTCCACACCAGGCAGTACCGACCATCAAGGCATGAGGGTCAGGTCACAAACCAAACTGACCAATAAAGTTTGAGAGAGATTGAGGAGCCCCGATAAGGCTGAGTGGTGCGTCAGATAGCTGAGAGGGGGAAAGAGATATTCCATCCGCTCGATAATGCAGTGCATGTAAAAATTTTAGAAGTCAAACTTTGGAAACTTTGATTAGGTTTACGCAAATGTTATTTATATCTACAATACCAAAGATACATCATACAAAACTACATCTCATGGTGAATCTAATGGTATATGTTTGCCGTACTAGATGTAATTCTTTTTCTCCACGTACATGGTCAAACTTTGTGATGTTTGACTTTTCAATAAATCTATGTGCTATGGACCGAGGGGAGTGCCTCAGTCGAGACAGATCAAGTGCGTGTGAAGGAGAATGAGTAAGTGTGCAAAAAGAGTATGTGTGTGATAGAGAAAGTGACAACAAACGATAAATTAGAGAGAGAGTGTGTGTGTTTTTTCGTTTCTTATGCGAACATATCATGCATGCATCTCCGAGATGGAAAAGCGAGGCGAGGAGATACACGAAGATAGCTAGTGTGTGATTGTTTGCAACGGAGAGAGACACCCCTGTAGCACATGTCCAATAGAGGTCTGGCCAACAAGGAACAAAGGTCGAGAGGGACACATGGATGGCATGGACGCATGGGGAGGGAGAGAGGGTGTGTTTGTGATAGAGATATCCCGTCGAGATTGTGAGGGGACTATATGGGTGGGAGATCGAGGGAGTGCGTGCGCGATAGAAAGATGCCTCGAGAGAAATCGAGATAGACCATGCACATGTTTGTGATGGAGATTAGATAGTCATATAGATACAGGGGGGACTGCATGTGCCTACAATTAAGTGAGAGACCATCATACTTGGCTAGCTGGGCATGAGATTGTGTGTGTGCGCGTGTGAGATGGAGAGAGAACGAGGGGGAGAGATAGAGTTTTAGATGGGCCTAGTGAGTGTGCGTGAGATATGCATGTGTATGTGTGACCCAGGTGGATGGAGAGTTTGAGAGAGTGGGGGGAAGAGCTCCGAGAAAACATAGTGGTGCGTGAGAGAGTTACGGGCAAAGAGACAAGGAATTTGTGTGCGTACGATGAGTGCACCCAAGATATCTAGCTTGGACTAGCTAGAGTATCATACATAGTGTGCGAGAGAGACCTATAGATGGTGTATATATGCATGCGAACTAGAAAGACCCCCCCCACACACACACACAAAAAGAGAGAGAGAGAGAGAGAGAGAGAGAGAGAGAGAGCAGGAGTCCGGGAGAGGGGGAGGTCGCGTTTTATGCATCAAAGACTGATATAAACCATGTTTCGATATAAACTTGCATTCAAATATTTAAATTGGAGAACATGTTGTCTGCAATCCACACATGAACGGATATATGCGTATATCAAACAAGTTCATTAATTTGAGTTTCAACATGTTCCTGGAGTACTATAGTACTGTACAACATGCTACTCAATTGAGATGTTCAATTTTGGATTTGGTTCACTATTTTGACCTACTGAACGAGCTATTTCATTGAATCGAGATATTTCATTCTGGGTTTGATTCGCGTTTTTGAGTGGGTCAACTATTTGTCATGTGGGTCAACTATCTAAAAAAGAAGTGGCAAGCTAATATTTCAAAATTTGATCCGAATCGACTTGGTAAGGTAGATGTGGATGCTCGTTCTCCCAAAATTTGAACGAACCGTTAAACATCCTCTCTGCTCGGTGGAATTCGCCCAAGCAAATAAATGGGAGACGCGAAATTACCGTCCTATGTGGGACACACATCAATTGGCCCGTTGTACATAGAGGGTAGGTTCGTAACTTCATCCAAGAGTGCCTTCTCCTCGGCCGAAATGAGATGTGCCGAATAATTCGTAAACCATGGTCGGCAAAACACGCTCTCCTCGCTCGAAATAGCTCACGCCCAATATTTCAAAACACGCTCTCCTCGCCCGAAATCGCTCGCGCCCACTATAGTTCAAAACACGCCCTCCTCGCCCGAAATCGCTCCCGCCCACTATTTGGGGAGAAGCAAAGTTACTCTACTATTCCCGACCCTCAGTACACAGACCCAAGCCGAGAAGCCTATAGGCAAGGGTAGAACTGTAACTCCCCCTCACATTTCAGACAAATGCGTCTGTAAGACATGGTTCCACTCCCCTCCCAATTCCCCCCACCCCCCCGCCCGCCCGCCCCCATTCATACCTCGTGGGCGCCAAATCACCTTCTCCCCGGGAAGCTCCCTTCTCCCGAGCCGCGAAACCTCAGCCCCACCTCCATGGCGCCCCCACCGCACCAATTTCACAGCCGCCCTCCTCCCTAATACCGGAGATGTTGTCCATTTGCCGTCGTGCACTAGGCCGTGTGCCTCTTACCCCGTGCTGCTAGTGCTGCCTCGACGATGGCCGCGTGAACCGTACCAGAGCCGATTCACCCCCGCCACTGTTCACGGTGCCGGAGCGGCTCCAACTTCAGATCCGTCCAGAGTCCTGGCGCTGCTTCCGCGTAGTCGTCGACCATCGTGGCATCGCTCTTTCCCTGCCGCCGGTCGCCACCACAACCGTGCCGGCCTCACCGACTCGGCAGCTGGACCTGCCTACTTCACCATGCCGCCAGATAGGTCGCACCCTCATCTCAAATCAATTTATTTAGGCGTCAGTTGTCTGAATTTTTATTCTGGGCCAATCGATTCCCAATGGGAAGCAGCACCCCTCAAGGCGGCGGAGCTCCTAGGCTGCCGGTTGGCTGGTGTCTAACGTAAGGATGCGGGGCCGCAAGTTCGCCGTGGAAGCAGCGCTTAGATGGCTATCTTTTAGAGTTGCATGGGTTGAAGGTACTGCCGCCGCCGGATCTGGTTGATGGGGAGTCTTTGTGGATTGGCCCAGGGGCGGCACAACCATGACAGTGCGGTGGGGTGGGGAGCGGGGTTTTGGTCGGGGCCACGGATGGCGGAGGCAAGCTGCTCTCCCGTTGGTCACTGGCTCTTCGGGGAAGATTCCGAACAGTGTCAGCCGGGAGGCACAAGACGGCCAGCCATCCGGCGTAGATCGGACAGTACCAAAATAAAATAAAATCGTGTGACCCCAATTTAGTCTTCAATCAATAGACGTGTGACCACTCTCGTACCTTGCTGTTGATCTCTTAGTGTATTTCTCCAGATCAAAGAGATATGTCGTTCTTAACATTATGCGTTATCTGCATCTTCAGACACACTGTCTTCCGACTCACCGCAGCTGCTCCAACAAGGGAAGCATACACCAGAAGGGAGCTATAGTCCCCACTCAACAGTTCCCTGCATCGAATGCGCGTGACCGACATGGACAGCCACAACAACTGAAGGGCCATCGACAAGTCAGCACATGATGCTCACACCAATGGATGGTAGCCAGATAGGTTGTACCCTCATCTTACTTGTGTGCAACATTTATGGCTTTGTTATTCATCTAAGCATGGAAAATAGATCATCACATTTCACTGTATATTCATGCTGATCTCTTACGGGTCTTGTTCAGGAGTTAACGTTGTTCCATAGTTCAGCTAAGATACTTGTTCTTTAGGTAACAGCGTTCCATAGTTATCATCCATCAGCCAATGCTATCCCACAGGCTGGTGATTATAGTATTATACCACTTCTAGTATTACCTATATTGTTCTTTAATACTTTCGTGTGCCATCTAGTTAATCTCGAGTACAAACGATACATATTCTGTAGCTTTCATCTGTGTTCTCCCTTTAGTTTATGAGACCTGTTGCTGCTAGTTAACCCCAGTCCTACTATTTATGTCGTCTCCTACAGGCACTCATTAGTTGTCTTCCATGCATGTCAGATATAATTGCACACACTGATATATCCACAAGAACCTCGCGGAGCAATGTAAAGGCCAATAAACTTGATGTCAATGATACCTAATATGATGGAACATGTAAAGGCAGTTCTTAAAAAGACTTGCAGAAAGATGATTAATCCTCTTCACCCCACAAGGTCCTTGCTCTAACTTGGCCTGTGATATGGGTACAACATGCATACAATGTCCTGGAGTGTATCTACTCTGTTGCAATGCCACGTGCTTAGTATGCTGATCATGCATGTAAATATGTCATGCCTTCCTGTTTTTCAGTACCTATTCCATTCATGATAACATTTTTCAAATTCAAGTACTGTCATTCTACTCTATCGCAATGCCATCTGCTTAATTTGGACATCATGCTTCTGAATATCTTATGCATTGTTATTCATCAATATGTGCTTCATCTGTCTACCATACCATAGCACCCTGGCTCAGAGCGACCGGTTTACCATGTATTGCCAGCCCAGAGACCATGTCTTCTGGCAACACACAACATCTTGGTACAGAATAACAACCACTTTATTGATGCTAGCAGAATAGAGTTTACATTACAACAGCTGTCGAGACCAAGCGGCACACTCGGTGCGGCTGAACAATATGTACATTATTTAGTAAACATAAAGGGGCCTCTATCCGAACAACTACGTGGCAGCGGAATAACGTCGTGGCAGAAGCTCCATATCATAGGGACACCAATGTGGACACGATCTAGACTCGAACACCGCTCCTCTCCAACGGTACTTTACTAAAATCTGGCATGACATGCCAGGTCAGTACATTGAATGTACTTGCAAGCTCACAACAGGCATAATCATAATGACAAACAATATCATGATATTTAACCAATTATTAATAATGCAACCCTATGTGTCAACATGCTGTGATCATGCTCGAACATCCCTCGGGACAGCTTACCAACTGTGATCATCTCTGGATCACAAACAAACCACCAAAGTGGTCTTTCTCAAGAACAACTCGTCATCCTTACGGCGATCACAACCACGACCATCATTTGGTCCCAAATGCCTCGATGGCCTTTCTGCCATCCATCAACAATGCAAAGTTCATAGCTTAGTGTGAAATTTTTATTAAATGTTGACTCATGGTGGGACCTACTATGAGGTGTCCGTGACCATGGACTCGGCTATCGATAGACTACGCACTCTACAGAGGTAGCACACTGTACCCACACCACGGAACCCATGGCCTCACACTCCCATTCGGGTGGACCAACGACATTCCGACAAAACCCTTCCATTGCTCGGTTTAGTCTATTTAGTGAACGTTCGCTCGGTTCGTTCATTTTAACGAACGTGTTTGTCGTTTAGATCCAGTTAACGAACGTTCATTCGTTAAACATTCATCGTTTTTCTTTTTCTCGGATTAAATCCGCGTTTTTTTTCGATCGCGATTTCTGATCTGATTTTCGTTTTAGTATAACTTCTTGCTCGTTTATCAGAATCGGGTGATTCAAGCGCCTGGAATTTCATCTCGAAACCCTCTTTCCTTTTAACCAACTTAAACAAGTTTTTGTTTCTGTAAAAAAAATTCCCTAGATCCAGAATAGTAATCGAAGCCTATTTCTTTTGTCGTTTGTCTTTCATTGCTTCGTTCGATTTGATTCTTTTTGCCAACCGGAGTTCTTAAGTTGAACTTTTTGGTTAAGTCTCTTATTTGAGTTTTACCTGTGCATTAGTTGAGTACTTATTGTATGCTTGTTTGTTTGCGATAGAGTACCCGGAGTGCGCCGCTTGTTACTTCGAATCACTAGGTTTCCCGGATCATCAGCAAGGCAAGTAACACTTTGATCATACCTTCTACTACCCAGTTTTATTGCATTAGATCAAACCTCAAACATTGCATGATTAGGATCTAATTAAATTGTGGGATGGGAAGTAGTTGAGGTAGTACCTATTACCTGTTTATTATCAAACCTTTAGGAGTTACTTCTACGTTTGCTTACTATTGCTATGCTATGCTAGTAGACGTGGATTGGGTGAGTGATATCCATGACAGATGTGAGATTTTAAAATCAATGGTTTATCTAAGGTGGCAACTTAAATACACATCTAGGTGGATTGAGGTACCTGGGTATTCCAGGATTGCCTGTTTTCTTTTGGACCGCCACCCAGGCTCAAAGGGATCATGAGATTATTCATGCTAGAAACTTCCGTGTGCAGCCACAAGCTACTATGGGCTCTAGCATAGTTGACTAAGTCGTGCGAACTCTTACAATGGTAGACTAGCAGATGTAGGGGATGTAGGTGGTACGGTCTACCCATCATAAGGTGCCAGCGCTTCTGAAAGACTATGTCTCGGTCATCCGTTCCTCAAACACCATGTAGTGCGAGAATCCCAACAGAGGAGATTGCGTCTTGTGGGGAAAACTGCTTAAACCTCTGCAGAGTGTATAAACTAATCATGGTTAGCCGTGTCCCCGGTTATGGACATCTTGAGTATCTAGTACTTGGATTATCATGTGAATCTCAACATGTTACTATAAAATTAAGTTTGACGGGTTTGTTTAATGATGTTTAATTGGGATTGAGAATGCTGTCAACCATTCTCAATGTTTAACAACCACCATGATAGTTAAATAAATTTATTCCTTTGCAGTAGGGAAAAATTGGTTTTTCGCAAAACTGTAACCATAGAGCTTTCCACCAGCCAAATATGCATATAGTATAGCTGTTTTATTCCATTACTCTCTATGTGTTACCTTGCCAGCATATTCCATGTGTTGACCCATTTTCGGGCTGCAACATTAATGTTGCAGACTTTTCGGACGATGATTAAGGATTTTTAGGTCGTGGTTCTATACTCAGTGATGTCGTTGGCGTTGATGGACTCACTTATCTTCCAAGCCTTACGCTGTTATCGTTATTAGATGGCCTTAAGCCATATTTATTATAATAAGTTCTCTTTTGGGACACTCGATGTAATAAGTGTGTGATTGCTACTCTGTTATAAATCCTTCAAGTACTATGTGGTGTCAGCATTACTGATCCAGGGATGACACCGGAGCACAGAGATTGGACCGTTTGTGGTCTGGTCGCTACAAGAAGCACAAAGCAACCTTTTAAGGCAAACCACCAATTCGGCGATACAGCCCCCGGACACCATCAAGCGAGTCCGGAGTAAACTGCAACAGGATTGCCTAGCACGTTCAGAGCTCACCTAGCAATTCAGCACCCGTCCCAGTCCCAGTCAAGCGACAAAACCCGTGCCGCGCGTACATAATTACGCACTGAAAATAGCATGGACATAGGCGGGGGCACGATCAGGGCATGTCCCGCAATCCGGCTTAACTGCCCTAGGGGCTGTATACCTTTATCATTTTTTCTCTTTCAGGACCTAACTCTCTGGAAGCCCTTTCTGGCAGTACGATTGCCGGACACATTACGGGAATGAACAACCAAGAAGGCAAGAAGCTAAGATGTACACGGGAACCCCCAGGTGGTCTCTAATAATAATCAATATACCCGCTTTGTACTATCCATACACAGCTTGCCCTTGGATAGGACATGTCAAATGGTCCTATTTTCTGCTTATTGCACTACTTATATCAGTACGCTTTGACGTATTATTTAAATAACAATGCATATCATTAGTCTATTATTGCATTGTTTATCCCTTTTTTCTTATATGCTCATTTATGACAACTTTCTCCCGTACATTCTGGTATGATCAATACGCCAGGCGCTTTCGTTTACCCCATAATACGGTGTGAGAAGTCCGAACACTTTCGACAGTGCGGCACCCTGAACTTATAACATTATATGCATCAGCTCCGAATCATGTCTTGGGTAAACAGTTGGGTTTGCCCAGCTCCCATGCTTTGGTACCTCACGTTCCACTATATCAGCTAAGGTAGCGCTGGGAGAACTACTGCGATTGTGTCCCGGTTCTTCCTGACAAGCACCTCAGTAGAGAAAGCCGAAAACTGACTATCATGATAAGGCGAGAGCTGGTCGCTGTTCGAGAGTTGTCAAGTCCTTAAAGACTTTTTCCGCTTCGGGCGAGGAGTCGGCCTTGCCCGACTTAGGCGTGTATAGCACCCCAAACTCGGCCTTCCGGATACTAGGGTGTCGGTGTCAAAACCGGCGGATCTCGGGTAGGGGGTCCCGAACTGTGCGTCTAAGGTGGATTGTAACAGGAGGCAGGGGACACGATGTTTTACCTAGGTTCAGGCCCTCTTGATGGAGGTAAAACCCTACGTCCTGCTTGATTATTCTTGATAATATGAGTAGTACAAGAGTTGATCTACCACGAGATCGGAGAGGCTAAACCCTAGAAGCTAGCCTATGGTATGATTGTATGTTGTCCTACGGACTAAAACCCTCCGGTTTATATAGTCACCGGAGGAGGCTAGGGTTACACAAGGTCGGTTACAAAGGAGGAGATATACATATCCGTATTGCCTAGCTTGCCTTCCACGCCAAGTAGAGTACCATCTGGACATGGGACGAAGTCTTCAATCTCGTATCTTCATAGTCCAATAGTCCGGCCAAAGGATATAGTCCGGCTGTCCGGAGACCCCCTAATCCAGGACTCCCTCAGTAGCCCTTGAACCAGGCTTCAATGATGATGAGTCCAATGTGCAGTGTTGTCTTCGCCATTGCAAGGCGGGTTCCTCCCCCGAATACATCACAGAAGAGTTTGAATACAAGGATAGTGTCCGACCCTTCAAAATAAGTTTCACATACCACCGTAGAGAGAATAATATTTCCACAAATCTAATCTGCTGACACGTTTTGGCAGCATGACATCACGCCACGACCCGGTAATTATTTGAACCGTTTTTCTTTAACCAGCCCTGCACATAATGCGAGGCAGTTTCTTGACACGTCTTGCCAAAGCAGAGATCTTGTTCCCCTTATTATGGGATTCTCATCAATACGAAGGTGGGTAACCCAACCGTGCATGTTGGTATGACTCCTAGATTTTAGGTAAGTCTCGAACGGACACGAGGAGGACACCTGATATCCACCCCCTTTATAAAGGGACAAGGCTTTTTCTTTTTTCCCTCCCATTCTCAATCGAATCCTTCCCCGCCTCGAGTTCTAATACCCAAAGCCCAGGTCAGGTGCTTCGGACTTTCAATCATGTCGGGATCCAGCCTTCAAGGCCGGTGGATGCCTTCCTCCGTCACGGAGGAGGACATCAAGAAGTTGAGGGAGGCCAGATATCTGACCGCCGAAATTTTGCATAGGCTGCCCGCCCGAGGGCAGGTCGTCCCTACTCCCGAACCCAACGAGAGTGTTGTGTTCGTCTCCCACTTCCTCCGAGGACTAGGCCTCGCTCTGGATCCCTTTGTTAGGGGTCTTATGTTCTATTACGGGCTAGATTTTCATGATCTGGTCCTGGATTCCCTTCTTCACATTTCGTCATTCATTGTCGTTTGTGAGGCCTTCCTCCGCATTACCCCTCACTTCGGCCTGTGGCTCAAGACCTTCCATGTGAAGCCGAAGATGGTCGAGGGGTAGTATGCAGCGTGCGGAGGTGCTCTAATAAGCAAAATTGCTGATGCTCCATGGCCAATGGGTTCCTTTCCGGAGGTGTCCGGATTGTGGCAACGGGAGTGGTTCTACGTCATAGCTCCTCGAAGTGCCAAGTGGGTAGCTGCCCCCACCTTTCGCTCGGGCCCTCCACCACAACTGATGTCATGGATCAGTAGGGGGCTGAGCTGGGGTCTAGCCAAGGACGTGCCAATACTGCATAGCCGTATCCGAGATCTCTTTGAGGGAAATTTCAGTCTGGTTATGGTAATGCAAGTTATGCTGGTTCGTCGAGTCCAGCCTTGCAAACGCCGGCCCCTCAGCATGTGGGAATTCAACCCAGAAGGACCGCACACTATTCATAATTTCCTTGGCTTGACGTACAAGGAGATGTACAAATCATTCTTCGGACCCCGAGTAGAGTGGACACTACCGAGGACGTGGGCCTGAACTACAACCAACCGCTTCCCAAGTAAGTAATCCCATGGTCGAACACATTGTCCTTTTATTTATCATGACATCATTCTGAAGAATTGCTCTTTGACCAGGACTGGATAACAAAGGCGAAGATGATCCAGTGTTCGGCCCCCTTCCTGAAGGCTTAGACGATCCGGTGCTGGAAAAGATGCTCGAGCCAGCACCCTGCCTAGTGCCCTCCAAGGAAGATGAAGGGGGGAATAACGAGGCTAGCATATCCACGAAGGAGATTAGCGGGAGAGAAGGAGCTGAAACTTCCTCTCCCTAGGGAAGGAAGAGAAAAGCCTCTGCGGACCCAGAGACAATGGTCTCCAAACAAGGGAAGAAATCTCCGCCGGAGGGTTCTGTCCTAGGGGACCAGCCCTCCCCCGAGCTGTAAGTAAAAGGGGTAGTTAATAACGAAAATATCTTGCTCTACTTCTGAGGAAAATAATCGATGCATTTATCTTGCAGTTCAGATCTTAGCCCTTCTCAGCAGAGCTCGTCTTCGGGGGATCTTCTTCCGGAGATGATGGAGAGCGAAATGCCTCCCCCTGCCACACCGCCTCGCGAAGCGGGCGACCCCGAGGTGTCATCGCGGAGGGTTTCTCCGGATCCAGCAAGGCCAGAAGGTAATCTTATGGCCACCCGAAGTCCTCAGCATCCAGCTCTCAAAGAGAGTCATCAAAAGAGTCCGGCACCATCTGGTGTGCGGTCGGACGTACTGAGGGGTCTGCTGGAGGAAGCGGCTATCTCAGAAGAGCACCGCACATTGATGGGTATGGTGATTGAAATGATTTTGTCCGCCGAAAGTGGGTTGCGTGAAGCCTTTATGAGTCTACTGAAGGGTTTTGAGGTACGTGAAATGATGTACATTTTGATGGTACCGCACATTTTTAGATGTGCCATGTGTAGATAGTAGTCCCTGAGACTCTGGTTGTCGTCGAAAACGGCGGCAAACAGAGGATCATAGTCCCAGGTAATAACCAGACTGCCTTTATGTGCAGGTGGTGGAAGCTCCAGTGGCTAGCCGGACTGATGGGTATGCCGAACTAAAGCGGCAGCTAGATGCGGCAGATGCCGACATCGTGCTTGTCAACAAGCGGCTTGACGAGGCATAGGGTCAGTGATTTTTCTGGTGATTGTCACATAATAAGAGCAGCAAGATGCCAGTATCTTTAATATATTGTCACTGTAGATGGAGCGGCCACCATGGAGACCCTTCGGGCGAAGCTTGCCCGAGCCAAGGAGCAAGCAAGGAGTAGCAATACGGCCGCTTTAAAGGCAGCCGAGGATTTAAGGGCCGAACAGGTCACGCATTGCGAGAGCAAAGAAAAAAATGCTAAGATGGCCGTGGAGTTAAATGATGCCGCTGACTGTTACCGGCTTCTGGAAGAAGAAAACCGAGCGAAGGCGACGGACCTGGAGAAGGCTCGGGTGGCGGCCAAGGAAGCCCGCTCCAAAATTAGAGCGACGAAGGAGGAGCTGAATCAAGCTGCGGATATCGTTTTTGGGAAGCCCTTCTTGTTGCGGACTAAATTCGGAGATCCAAAATATGCGCCTCTAGACCGGCTATGGAGTTCTGCGGACGAGTACATGGATTTGGCTGCAAGTGCTGCTGATGCGGCCGAGTACTTCAAGGATCAGAAAGGTCATGAAATGGAGAAGCTGTTCTGGTCACAGTTTCACGCTCCAGTCCGTCCTCTATTACTGAATGAGCGATTGACTGGTTGGGTCGAGCTCCATAGGTTATCCGGACTTGCCATGAGGTCCGATGTGGATCATTTGTGGCCAGGAGGGCCAAGGCCGAATAGCTACTTTAGCTTAGTGCAACAATTCCTTGGTGCCATGCCACGCATTGATGCTGTAAAGAGATCAGTGTGCATAGAAGGTGCGCGGATGGCCCTTGCCCGTGTCAAAACATACTGGGCAGAGATGGAGGCCACCACTGTTCAAGCACAGGGTTCGGCCATAGGCCGAGTGGCTGCCGAGCACTACTTTGAAGAAGTCCTTGAAGGCGCTCGTTCGATAGAGGCTCAGTGCTCAAAGAATATTATCTTTCAGTGACATGTAGTCCCATTGTACAAACAATGTTTTATTGAATTTATCAAGGCTGTATTTATACTTTTGCCCGAAAGTGCTATGATGCCTCCTGTGTGGCCGTTTATGTATATATGTATATAACCTGAAAGATGGCAGTCGTCGGCTTCAGCCCCCACGCATATAATGCGGGGGTGTTCGCAGAAGACGCATGTTCACACTTGATCCAACGTCTTGGTCCATTAAGGAGGTGATAGCGCAGCGAACTAGGCAACCGGACTATAATGCTTTAACACTTTCACTTAGCCAGAGGAGTTTGACAGTGGGGCTACTATATAGCCCCTGGTGGCTCCGCGCTCATCCGGATTCGGGGCGCGTACATGCCTGGCCAGGAAACGGCCCTTCATTAAGGCGGAGGAGTCCCGAAGATTCCCCCAGGTCATCGAGTGGTTGACCAGTCTCACGCTATATCATGATAGTCAGTTTTCGGCTTTCTCTACTGAGGTGCTCGTCCGGATGAACCAGGGCACAATCGCAGTAGTTCTCCTGGTGCCGCCTTAGCCGATAGGGCAGAACGTAAGGCAGCAAAACACAGGAGCCAGGCAAACCCAACATTTGACCAAAGACCTGATTTGGAGCTGATGCATATAAGGCCAAACTCGCGACGCCGAACACTCCCTAAGGTATTCGGTCTTTATGATGTAAACCAGGCCTAAATAGTGCCCTTTATAATAAGCCCCTGGTATCCAGGTACGTGCAATATTCTGACGTGGCCACATGCCAATACATCATCATCCTTCTCAATTGTATTGAGAATCCGAGGGATGTGTATCAACAAGAGACAATAAAAAAGGTTTACGCAGGGTCTTAATCTAAAAAGAATCCTTGGAACGGGTCCCTGCTGCACGTCTGCGCCTGTGTCTCTGTTGTGCCGTATTCTGGTCGGGTGTAGCACGATGGTCATCTGAAAAAGAGAGGAACTTAATTGAAAAGTTGTCGTGCAAAAGGTAAGTTATACTAAATAAACAATATATAGTTCAAAATGAGTAAAGTTGAGCCTGATTGCCACTTGTTTGCGCGCGTTGAGCCCCTTGTATTGTAATAGGGGTATAGCCATCAAACCTGTATCAATTACATATAGCTGCGCCGGACTCGTCCTACCGTGTCCGTGGTCTTAACGACCTGTCAGATGCTTTAGTTGGTGAGGCCGTTTAGTGTGCGGCTGACAAGGCAGCCGCACGGTCTTCCGCGTGCAAGGAGCGCTCAATATTTCCGCTTACTGTAATGATGCCACGTGGACCGGGCATCTTAAGCATGAGAGAAGCGTAATGTGGTATTGCGTTAAAGCGAACGAAAGCTTCGCGTCCGAGTAGTGCTTGATAGCTGCTTTGGAACGGAGCGATGTGGAAGGTTAAATTTTTGCCGTGGAAGTTATCAGGAAAGCCGAATATAACCTCTAGTAGTAGGGAGCCCGTGCAATGGGCTTTTGGGCTTGACATTACTCCTTTAAAGGTAGTATTGCTATGGCTAATTTTTATTGGGTCTATCCCCATTTTGCGGACTGTGTCCTGATAATCAGGTTTAAACTACTGCAACCGTCCATCAGGACTTGCGTGAATTGGTATCCGTCAATCATCGGGTCTAACACCAAGGCACTCCATCCTGCACGCCGGATACTTGCCGAGTAATCCCGATGGTCGAAGTTGATCGGTTGGGACGACCAGTGGCAGAACTCCACGGTGATAGGCCCTGGGGCATGTGTCTCTAGGAGTGCCGCTTTGCTTCCCCCCTTTGTCACGTGTAACACATTTACTGTTCTGACTTCTGGTGGGAATTTCTTCTGTTCCCCAGTGCTTTGCTTGCGAGGCTCGTCCTCGTCTTCGCTTGGTGTATCCTGCCCCTTGTGTTCGGCGTTGAGCTTGCCGGACTGCTTGAAGACCCAACATGCTCTATGGGTATGATTTGTAGGTTTATCGGGGGTGTTGTGGATCTGAAATATTTTATCCAGAATCTTGTTTAGGCTGGACAGTTCGTCACTGTTGCCTTTGGAGGGCAGCTTTTGCTGATCTGGCCGAGAGCTTCTGAATCCGGCGTTTACCGCCGTGCTCTTCGGGTTGTCTTCTTTATTCTAGCACTTATTTTTGCTGCGCCATGGTTTCCCATTTTCGTCCTTGACTTCAGATGTACTTGGGTCGCTGGTGCTGCATCGGGCTAACCAGCTATCCTCGCCCGTGCAAAAGCGGGTCATGAGGCTTGTTAATGCCGCCAATGTTCTCGGCTTTTCTTGGCCGAGGTGTCTGGCAAGCCATTCATCTCAAACGCTGTGCTTGAAAGCTGCTAAGGCTTCGGCGTCCAGACAGTCGACTATTTGGTTCTTTTTAGTGAGAAACCTGTTCTAAAGCTTTCGGGCTGACTCTCCGGGCTGTTGATTTATATGACTTAAATCGTCTGCATCCGGAGGTCGGACATAGGTCCCTTGAAAATTTGCCCGAAAAGCGTCTTCGAGCTCTTCCTAGCATCCAATGGAGTTTTCGGGGAGGCTTTTAAGCCAGTGCCGAGCTGGCCCTTTGAGCTTGAGGGGTAAGTACTTGATGGCATGGAGATCGTCTCCTCGAGCCATATGGATATGGAGGGTGTAGTCCTCAATCTAGACCCCAGGGTCTGTCGTTCCATCGTACGCCTCTATGTTTACGGGTTTGAATCCCTCTAGAAATTCATGGTCCAGCACCTCATCGGTGAAACATAGGGGGTGTGCGGCACCCCTATATTTGGGTGTATCGTGGTATTGGGATGTTTGTTGTGTTGCATTGCATGCTGGAGTGCGCTTGCGTGGCCCGTAGATGGATCTGGTTGCACCGTACTTTTGATGTGAGTCCTCACGTGGATCGCGTTCTGGCTTATGTGCAGCGTTGTTTGTCGTTCTATGTTGGCCACGAGGTCGTCTATCCGACTGGATGGCCATTTTGTTTTTTGATTGCGGGGGATCTAAGGCCTCCTCATCGAATTCAGGTAGCAGCTTTCGCTTCGGGTAGCTCTTGGTGTGGCGATTACCGCCGTACTTCGCTGTAGTGTTGAGTACTTCACTCCATCTGAGTCTGAGTGTGTCTTGTGCAGCCCTGAGCCTTTGCTTCTGCTTTTTCAGACTCCTCGCAGTGGCAACAAGCCTTTTATGGGTATTCTGTTGCTCTGGGTGCCTGTCCAGTGTGATGTTATCCGGACTGTTGTCTTCGACGGAGTCGGGTTGTTCGGTTTGATTCTCCGTGTTGCCGTGGTCGGATGATGGATCAATGCCGCGTTTGTCGTTCGCTGGCTCACCTTGCTCTATCGCTGGGTCTATATGATCGTTGTTTCTGCCGAGCCAGGATTTCGAGCGGCTCTTACGCCGCCACTTTGACTGCTTCTCGAGGGAACAACCCTTCGCTACGTCCTTCCGCTCTTTGACATTGTTTTATTTGGGTGCGTCCACCATGTATACATGATATGATGAAGTGGGCGTCCAGTGCCCTGTGGGCAGTGGTTCCTGTTCGTCTCCTGCATCGTCGTCCATACCGTCGATGTCTTCGGAGTCGATGTCGATCATGTCGGCCAAATCGTCGACAGTGGCTATTAAGTGGGTGGTGGGTGGGCGGCGAATTTCTTCGTCATCCGCATCCCAATCCTGCCGGACATAGTTCGGCCAGGACTCTCCTGACAGGGAGAGAGACCTTAATGAGTTCAGTATGTCGCCGAAGGGTGAGTGCTGAAAGATATCTGTGGCGGTGAACTCCATGATCGGCGCCCAATCGGATTCGATAGGCACGGGCGCATGCAGTTTGGAGTCCGTGGCCGGGGAAGAATCTGGTAGTTTGGCGTCACGGCTCCCGTGAAGGGTAAGGTCGATACTCGGCTCGATCGCCGCTGAGAATACGGCCTCCGTGGTGGGGTCTATACGCCCGTCCATGGTTGGCGCAGTAGGCTCCGAATTGAGGGTCAGACCGGTTCTCGGTGCGTTCTCCTGAACACTGTCCGGTGGTAGAGCTAAGTCATGCTCATCGTGACCGTGCGGCGCACTCGGCAGGGGCTCGAATCCGTCGAAGATCAAGTCTCCACGAATGTCAGCCGTGTAGTTTAAGCTTCCAAACCTGACCTGGTGGCCAGGGGCGTAACTCTCGATCTACTCCAAATGGCCAAGCGAGTTGGCCTGCAGTGCGAAGCCGCCGAATACAAAGATCTGTCCGTGGAGAAGAGTCTCACCCTGGACTGCATCACTATCGATGATCGAAGGAACCATCAAGCCTAATGGCGACGACACAGAGGAACTCTCAATGAAAGCACCAATGTCGGTGTCAAAACCGGCGGATCTCGGGTAGGGGGTCTCGAACTATGCGTCTAAGGCGGATGGTAACAGGAGGCAGGGGACACGATGTTTTACCCAGGTTCGGGCCCTCTTGATGGAGGTAAAACCCTACGTCCTGCTTGATTATTCTTGATAATATGAGTAGTACAAGAGTTGATCTACCACGAAATCGGAGATGCTAAACCCTAGAAGCTAGCCTATGGTATGATTGTATGTTTTCCTACGAACTAAAACCCTCCGGTTTATATAGACACCGGAGGAGGCTAGGGTTAGACAAGGTTGGTTACAAAGGAGGAGATATGCATGTCTGTATTGCCTAGCTTGCCTTCCACGCCAAGTAGAGTCCCATCTGGACACGGGACCAAGTCTTCAATCTCGTATCTTCATAGTCCAACAGTCCGGCCAAAGGATATAGTTCGGCTGTCCGGAGACCCCCTAATCCAGGACTCCATCATAGGGGCTTCGCCAAAATTTAAAATTGTAGACTTCTATGGCTAAGTGAGAGTGATAAAGCCTTATAGTCCGATTGCCTGGTTCGTTGTGCTGAACACCTCCCTCGAAGGACCCAAAATTGGGATAAAGAGTGCTCAGGTTTATCCTGAACACCTCAGTACTAGTTACATGGGGGAAGAAGCCGACGACTGGCCAACTCTCAGATTTTATAAACGGCCGCACAAAAAGTAACATTTTAAATTAAAAAAGCATTGCATAGCACAAATGAACTCGTTTCACATTAGAGGATCACATGAGCATGTTCATTCAAAAATTACATCTCTGGCATATTCATCCGCCACAAGACGGGAACCCTTCAGGACACTGTCATAATACATTTCGGGGTTGCGATGCTCCTTGCCCTCCGGCGGCCCCTCCTTCACCAGCTTCACGGCGTCCAGCTTCGCCCAGTGCACCTTCGCCCATGCAAAAGCCCTGTGCGCACCCTTGATCCAGACGGATTGCTTTATGACTTCAAGCCGTGGGCAGGCATCCACAAGCCGCCTCACCAGACCGAAGTAGCTGCCGGGCAGGGGCTCGCCAGGCCACATCCGGACTATAAGACACTTCATGGCCTGTTCGGCCACCTTGTGAAGATCGACCAATTGCTTCAGTTGGTCGCTCAAGGGCATTGGGTGTTCGGTCCCAGTATACTGAGACCAAAACAACTTTTTTGTCGAGCTCCCCTCCTCAGCTCGGTAAAACCGCGGCATCCAGTACACTGTGGGGAAGATCTGCGAACGCTCCTGGAGAGCTCCGAACTCAAGTAAGTAAAAGGAAAGTTTCCTTCACATGCTTGCTTTGCATAATGAATGCCTTACCCGCTGCTATCTTCTTCACCGCATCAATCTCCTGGAGGGCCTTGTGGGCTTCAGCCTTGGCGCTCCGGGCGCTTTCGAGCGCCTTCACAAGCTCGGACTCTCGCGTCTTAGAGTCAAGCTCCAAGGACTCGTGTTTTTTGGCGAGAGCCTCGAGATCTTGGTGCACCTCACCCACCCGGGCTTCTTGCTTTTCCCGCTCAATGCACTCCTTGGTCGCTTTGTCTTCGGCCTCGGACAGCGCCTTCTTCAGGGTCGCCACCTCGGTCGTGGCCCCTAGCAAATTCATGATTATCATATTACTTTACAACCGAACTTCTTTTTAATATATAGGCAAGGTATTGCTTACCTTTGCTCTCCTCGAGCTGCCTCTTGGTAAGGTCGAGCTCATCCTCGGACCGCTCCAGGTCACGCTTCAGTGCGGAGACCTTCGCAGTACGTGCGGCAGCGGCCAGCAGTGAAGCCTGCACATGCACATAGACATATTCAGATTAGACTCCTGAGTCATCATTTGATCCTCTATTCGGCCTTTCTTCGCGAACGCCGAATAGAGCATCAGGGGCTACTATCTATGCGGTAATATTTTCTTATATTTCAACTGCTTACCTCAAAGCCTGTTAGGAGGCTGCCAGAAGCTTCGGTTAGTCCGTTTTTGGCGGACTGAACCTTCTCGATCACCGCACTCATGATAGTGCGGTGCTCTTCATCGATGGAAGCGCCCCGAAGCGCTTCCAGCAAGTTGTCCGGTACCTCTGGATGGGCAGAGGCCACCGGCACGGGCGGCTTGCCCCCCTTAACGGGGGGTCGCCTACCGGAGTCCGGAACCATCGAAGGTTCCGGCGCAGTGTTCGGCTGGGGTCTGGAAGGTCGCCTCGAGGCGCCCCCAGGACCACCTCCCCTCGGCTCAGTTCCTTTCGAGACAACACCTCGACGTTGTCCGTAGGGCAAGGGGTGGAGGTGGTCGGAAGATAACCGCTATTCATATCCGACGAGTCCAAAGAACCGCCCGACGAAGATACGTCGAGATGAGCTCGGGACGGACTGCATAATCATGTTCGGCATGAGGAGAAGCGGGGCAATAAAACATACCATGAATTACAATGGTGTCCGGATACTTACGACTTCGTCAAGGGCTTCTCCCTGGGTAACCACTCGTCGCCGCTGTAGGCGGCCGTCGTGGAGCAGTCTGGAAGGAGGGTCTTTCCCTTCTTAGACCCTTCGGCCTTACCGGTGCGGTCGGCCCTCCTTTTCTTGTCTCCCCCGGCTAGGGGGGGGGAGAACTTTCCTCCTCCTCCTCCTTGTTTTCGTGGGAGGAGTGCGCGTCGGTGTCATCGGACGATGTGTCCGATACAACCTTGCACCGGAGACCCTTTCGGGTCCCCATGGCCTTCTTCTTGGTCTTCTTCACCGGCACCTCGTAAGGTGCCGGAGCCAGCATCTCCATTAGGAGAGCATCTGCAGGATCTTCAGGCAGGGGGCTGGGCAATCGAGCTACTCCGCTGTCTTTATCCAGTTCTGTTAATGGCATGCGAGCTTAGATCCCTCACATCATTTAACTGGGGCAAATAAATACCTGAGAGATATAAGAACTTACCGGATTGCTAGGGCGCTTTGCGCTGAGTCCGCGGTCCTTGGTGAGGGAAGGAGGTACCTCGGCGCCCTTGAACAACACCCTCCAGATGTCCTTGTGCGTCGTGTCGTAGAGCTCTCGCATGGTCTGGTGCTTGGCCGGGTAGAACTCCCACAGTTGAATGCCCGTCGTTGACACGGGAGAATCCGGCGGAAGAGCATGACCTGGACCACATTGACGAGCTTGATTTTCTTGCTCATCATGTTCCTGATGCAGGTCTGGAGTTCGGTCAGCTCTACCGGGGAACCCTAGGACAGGCCTTCTCTTTCCAGGAAGTGAGCCGCGTGGGGATTCCGGATCAAAATTTGGGGGCCGCCACCCAGTTGGTGTCGCGCGGCTCGGTGATGTAGAACCACCCCGATTGCCACCCCTTTATGGTCTCCACATAGGAGCCTTTGAGCCAGGTGACGTTAGGCATTTTGCCCACCTTGGCGCCTCCGCACTCTGCTTGCTGGCCGACCACCACCTTCGGTTTGACATTGAAGGTCTTCAGCCACATGCCAAAGTGGGGCCTGATGCGGAGGAAGGCCTCGCACACGATGATAAACGCCGAGATATTGAGGATGAAATTGGGGACCAGATCATGAAAATCTAGCCCATAGTAGAACATGAGCCCGCGGACAAACGGGTGGAGGGGAAATCCCAGTCCGCGGACGAAGTGGGTAAGAAAAACTACCCTCTCATGGGGTTCGGGCGTAGGGATGATCTGCCCTATATCTGGCAGCCGGTGCGCAATATCCGCGGCCAGATATCCGGCTTCCCATAACTTCATGATGTTCTCCTCCGTAACGGAGGAGACCATCCACTTGCCTCCCGCCCCGGACATGCTTGGAGTGGTTTGAGAAGAAAGACGCGAACTTAGGCATTGGAGCTCGAGTGTGCGAGAATGGGTAAGCAAGGAGGAAGAAGGCGTGGGTAAAAAGGGTGAATCCTTGTCCCTTTATAGGGGCAGAAGAGGCGATGCGCCTCCCCACTTGCCTGGTAAAATCGCTTATTCCCCAAGCACCGTAATTGATGGCGCGGTTGGGTTACCCACGTCCGTATTGATGAGAATCCCATAATAAGGGGGACACAATCTCTTCTTTGACAAGATGTGTCAAGAAAACTGCCTCGTGATATGTGCGGTGCTGCTGGAGAAAAACGGTTCACATAATTACCGGGCCATGACATGATGTCATGCTGTCAAAACGTGTCAGCAGATTAGATTTGTGGAAATATTATTCTCTCTACGGCGGTGTGTGGAACTTGTTTTGCAGAGCCGGACACTATCCTTGTGTTCACAATCTTCTATGGACTATTCGGAGGAGGAACCCGCCTTGCAATGCCGAAGACAAATCTGCGTGCCCGACTCATCATCATTGAAGCCTGGTTCAGGGGCTGCTAAGGGAGTCCTGGATTAGGGGTCCTCCAGACAGCCGGACTATATCCTTTGGCCAGACTGTTGGACTATAAAGATACAAGATTGAAGACTTCATCCCGTGTCCGGATGGGACTCTCCTTGGCGTGGAAGGCAAGCTTGGAAATACGGATATGTAGATCTCCTCCCCCTCCGGCTCTGTGTAACCCTTGCCCCCTCCGGTGTCTATATAAGCCGGAGGGTTTGGTCCGTAGGACAACATACAATCATACCATAGGCTAGCTTCTAGGGTTTAGCCTCTACGATCTCGTGGTAGATCAACTCTTGTAATACTCATATCATCAAGAACAATCAAGCAGGACGTAGGGTATTACCTCCATCAAGAGGGCCCGAACCTGGGTAAACATCGTGTTCCCTGCCTCCTATTACCATCCGCCTTAGACGCACAGTTCAGGACCCCCTACCCGAGATCCGCCGGTTTTGACACCGACAATATCCACACTGGCAGAAGCTCGTTTATGGGGTGTTCATGGCAAGCCGGAAGCATAAGCATTACTTTCAGGGTCACCCAATCACTATGGTTAGCTCTGCTCCTGTAGGAGACATCATTGAAAATAGAGAATCCATAGGAAGAGTCGCCAAGTGGGCTATTGAACTTGGGTCTCATGGTTTGAAGTAGATGCCACTTACCGCGATCAAGTCTCAATCGCTGGTTGACTTCATTAATGACTGGACAGAGTTGCAGATGCTGGAGGAGACACAAGAAAACACATATTGGATGATTCATTTTGATGGGTCCAGACAGTTGGAAGGCTCAGGGGCTGAAGTTGTTTTAACTTCTCCTCGAGGGGACAAGTTTTGTTATGTTTTGCGATTGATGTTTCCTTGCACTAACGCAGCAGAATATGAAGCCTTGCTCCATGGTCTTCGAATGGCTAAAGAAATGAGTCTGAGCCGGGTCCGGTGCCTTGGCGATTCAGATTTTGTGGCTCAACAGGTGTTAGGCAAGTGGGATTCCAAGGATCCTCTCATGGCGGCTTATCGCCGCGAGGTTGACACTATTGCAGGGCATTTTAAGGGTTATCAAGTGGAACACATTGACCGCAGAAAGAACGAAGCGGCCGATGCCTTAAGACGGTTGGGATCTCAGCGTAAGCTGGTACCCCTAACACATTTTTGGATGTTTTTACATAACCCGTCTGTTAAGTTGCATACAAAAGAAGATTTGGCTATTCCTGACCCGGAGGCATAGTTAGTGGTGGCTACTCATGTTATTCCAGATTGGACAGTACCGTTCCTGGCTTACATGACCCGGGGCGAGTTGCTAGAGGAAGAGACCCTGGACCGTTAGATAACCCGGCGGTCCAAGTCAATGACGGTTTCTGACGGAGAGTTGTATCATCGCAGCGTCACTGGAGCGTTTCAGCATTGTGTTTCTCCTAAAGAAGGTCAAGAAATACTTCGTGAAATCCATGAAGGGGATTGTGGTCATCACGCCGGGTCAAAGTCTCTTGTGGCCAAAGCTTTTTGTCACAGTTTTTACTGGTTAACGGCTCACGCCGATGCAGAGGATCTGGTCAGTAGGTGTGATGGATGTCAAAAATTTGCATGACGAGTGCATGTGCTGGCTCAAGAGTTGCGGATGATTCCAATCACTTGTCCATTTGCAGTTTGGGGGCTTGACATGGTCGGACCTCTCAAAAGGTCTAAGGGTAAAAAGACACATCTTTTAGTGGCAGTTGGCAAATTCACAAAATGGGTTGAGGCAGAGCCAGTGAGTAAGTGTGATGCGGCCACGACGGTTCAATTCATGAAAAAGGTGATTTTTCGCTTTGGTTTTCCACACAACATTATCACTGACAATGGCACTAATTTGTCCCAAGGTGCTATGGAGGAGTTTTGTCAACGTGAGCATATCCGGCTTGATGTTTCTTCCGTAGCTCACCCTCAATCTAATGGTCAGGCTGAAAGACCAAATCAGGAAATCTTAAAAGGTTTCGAGCCCCGGCTTATGGTTCCCTTACAACGGACGCCGGGTTGTTGGGTAGAGGAATTACCCTTGGTGTTGTGGAGTATCAACACCACTCCTAACAGATCTACATGTTATACACCTTTCTTCATGGTTTATGGAGCGGAAGCAGTGCTGCCTAGTGACATCCATCATGACTCGCCTCGCATGGCGGCTTACATTGAAGCTAATAATGAACAAGCCTGACATGATGCACTCGATTTGTTAGATGAGGAGAGAGACTTGGCAGCAGCTCGATCATCAATTTATCAACAGGACCTACGCCGTTATCACAACCGCTGGGTTAAGTCCATGACCTTTCAAGAAGGTGACATGGTGCTCCGGCTCATTCAGGATCTGTCGGATGCACACAAGCTATCCCTGCCTTGGGAAGGACCTTTTGTGGTCAGTAAGAACTTAAACAACGGGTCATATTACCTCATTGACGTTCGAGAGCAGAAAGACTCACGTAACTCGGAGGAGGAGACCCGCTGGCCGTGGAACATCACTCAGCATCGGCCATACTACACCTGAGCTACCGACTCTTGTCATGTACAAACTTTGACAATGTATATATTATGATAAGTAATAAAGCAGGACCTCTGTCCTTTTTCTCTTCAAAGTTCATATATCTTTATTATTTTCATGACTATTAAGGAGCTGATCATATCTGAATCTAGATTAACCTTTCTGGTCTGGCTTATGATCGTATTCGAATCTAGCTGTAAATCTCATGATCACTTGGGGGCTTCCTATTCAAAAATAGGTCATATTCGAAACAAAGAGAACATAGCTGTCGTAACCCTCTTGATCGGCTCAAAGCCAAACTCCCTAGGGGGCTTCTTGATCGTATCCGAATCATAGCTTAACCCCTTTTGGGTCCGAATTGGATCGTATTCGAATCAGGGTCCTTAAAAACCTCTCAAGGTCATTTGGGGGCTTCTTGTTCAAACATAGGTCGTATTCGAACCAAAGAGAACATAGCTGTCGGTACCCTTTTGATCGGCGCAATGCCAAAGCCACTGGGGGCTATATGATCGTATTCGAATCTTAGCTTAACCCCTTTGGTCTGGTTTACTGATCGTATTCGAATCAGAAACCCCCAACTTTTAGTTAAAAAGTTAATTTATATTGTTTGAAATCTGCTATTTTGTCTTGCTAATCTTTATTGTCTCAAATTCAGGCAATCAACACGGTTTTTTCACCGGCTTGACTATTTGACAATAAGCCGCCAAGGCATGATAGTCATCAGGCATATAGAAGCATTGACTTCTCAAAAAAGACTGGGTTATCAACCTCATCGCCCGGGTCATATAAACCGGTGGTCCAGATGCAAAGGATACATGTATGACTGTTATTTTTGAACAATATTTTCTGTGTCTTTTCATTAATCAAAAGTTGTTTCAACCTTGTTTATTTTCACGTCTGTTTCTGTTTTTCTACTATGATAAAACCATTGGTCATGTATCGGGTGTTCTGACCCATGCGGTGCTAAACCGCCAAGCCAGGTTTTTTCCTTTTCTATAGGAACAGAGCTGAAATATTACAGATGTAACCATAAATGTGACACATATATTAACATCGGGAGCAACGAGTCACACACATCATCTTATTACAAGGCATTAAAGAGCCCACAGGATGGTTATGATTCTCCCCTCGTTGGTTCACCTCCTTCTGCTGATTGGAAGCTGGGATTGGACCAGTCAAAGCTGTTCAGGGCAATGAACTCTGCTTCATCATCAATCAGGCCGGCCGGATCAACTTCCGGAGCGAAAGTATGTTGACGAACCGGCGGGATCAGATCTGTCACCTTATAAGAGGGAGTCGCCATCTTCTTATTCTCCAAATCAAAACCCGGCTGATATTTATCAATGTTTGTCTCATCTTCAAGAATGGTCGCTTGAGGTCGAACTCCCCTCACGCAGGCAATGAAGTCATCTTTCTCAAATGGAGTCCCGTCTTCCTTCACGGTAGGGTACCCTTTCGCTACATCCGCCGGGTCTAGATCTGGCACCCACGCTGTGGAGGGGCTCAAGGCAGTCAGGGCTCCGGCTCTGGCACAGGATTGCTTGACCTCTTGAAACCTGGCAGGTAAGATTGACAGCTTCTTCAAGACATCGCTCAACCGATTGGGTCCTTGGTTGGCAGGGGAGATAGTGGCAAGTGCTCGTTGAGCGCTAGTATACAATTTCTCCACCAAGGTATAAACCGCCTTCAGTTTGGTCACACGGTCTTGGCTCAGATTTTTTCTTCATGGACCTGCGAAGTGTTTTTTTACACAAAGGCTCAGCAGGCGGCTTATATTCTGGGTCAAAAAGAAGGTATAATTGATTAAACATAGATGACTTACCAAAGATGGCAGAGGCCATTTGAGACACCCGGTTCTTTAAGCCTGTGAGTTCGGTGGTAACCTCCTCAAGAGCCGATTCAACTTTTTCAGCACGTTGTATCAGCAACATCTTTTCTTCGGCCCAGGATTTCTTCTGTGCCATAAAACTGGTCTTGAATTTTTTTGTCTCAGAAAGACTCAGTTGGAGTTTAGAGTCAATAGTTTTGGTTTATGTTTCTTGCTCCGCCAGCCGGGTCTTTGCATCAGTTAATTGGGAGCTCAATTCGGATAGGGCATTCTGCAAAACATACACAGGTGTGTCAAGGCTTAAGCTAAAGGTTCAAGTCTCAAGTGCTATGCACCGGAATACCACTTGATACTTGGGGGCTAATGTCTACCAAAGCAATTTTTTATGACTCTTATATATTTCAAGTCCCAAGTGCTTTACAAAGTAACAAAACTCGGCACTTGGGGGCTAATGCATGATATTCAGAAAGTTTCCTAATATTAAGCCGGATTGCAATACTTATTGGGACTGGTAAAAGGCAGTTATGAAGTTAAGTACTGGTTCATTTATGATAAATTGAGCCGGCCCTTGGGGACTACAGGTGAAGTTTGCACTACTTTGTTGAACTTTTTCAAAACTTAGAGAGAAAGTATCAATCTATATCATAAAGTCTACAGATCATTCAGGTTCATCATCTGAAGACTTGGGGGCTGGCAGAGTATAAGTAAACGGGACAACATACCTCATACTTCAGCTGTAATTGCTTGACCATCTCAATTTCTGACTCACGACTGGAATGAACATGACTGAGATAGCCAAACAGTATGTCACTCAGATGAGTGTAGTGAGAGATATCAAAACACACTTTCTGCTTCTCCAAGGCTTCTTGTTTCACAGTGTGCCAGTCTAACACAGTGGGGGTCCCCGGTTCAACAAATCTGCTGCCAGTTATCAGAACGTCATGGTCAGAAGACATTGGCGGGTTAGCTAAGCCGGATGGTCTGGCGGTAGAGGGATCAACAACGGTATCATCAGCTGACGGCTCAGGAGAGTCTAATTGAGTGTCAATAGCTGGGTCTTCTGTTGCTTCAGTTCAAGGGGGAGAAGTTGGCATGGCCGGTTCAGGTGCAAGAACTGACGGGTTTTCCGCCGGTTTAATCACCTTGGCCTTCCTGGACTTGGCTTCACCACTAAGAAAGATTTTATGAGACAGTTAGTATAATGATGCAGTTTGAAGGACACAGAGGAAAGATAATTTTTTCCTTACCCTGGGGCAGTCTTGAAGGCCGGAAATTGAGTCTGAGATGAGTCGCTAGAAGAGCGAGAAATCTCCTGCAAAAGGTAAAATAAAGTCAATAGATACAAGAGAATAGACTCATTAATGAAAGCAAAGATGAAGATAAAAGAGACCTCATTCTGGCGTTTTCGAGGAGTTTGTTGTACAATGGAAGGCGGTTCATCATCATTCCGGGCCTGACGGCGGGTCTCATGTTGTTGCTTTTTCAAAAGAAAATGAGGGCCCAATTAAGCCAAAGGGTGTGAAAACCTTACTTTCCGGGTTACCAGTCGAAGTTTCTGTCTTGGCAAAGGGGCCGAGTCGGAGGAAATAGTTACCTCTTCTTCTACGGCCTGGCTGGCACCCGTGTCGTCTTGGTAATAGTCAGTGTTAATAAGGTGATTAAAAAACTGGCCAAGAGAGTCAAGGGCTACCTCCGACTCAGAAACATCATCAAGCTTTAACAGCCCTAAAGTAGTGCTCCTCTTCTTCTTGGACCTTCGGGTCGTCTTCCTGGTGGCCATGGCAGCGGCTTTAGCCTTCTTGGCAGCTTCATGGTCATACTTGGCCTTCCAGAAGTCAAATTTGGCCTATAAAACAAATAAACAGGATAAAAGGTCATGCAAGTATTTAAAACTACTGAGAAAAAAAACAAAGAGAAAGAGATCAAGGGTTTTTACCTCTGGTGCCGGGTTAAGTTTGCAGAAGGGGTTTAACCCGACTTTAATGCAGTCTTCGTATTTGCCGTTAGTTGAACGGAGCTGACATTGAAACAATATCTTCTTCAGTTAGTTGAACGGAGCTGTGATGAAGAGAATCATCTGGGCCTCCGCCATAGTCATACATCAATTTGGATCGGCGGCTTAGAGGGATGACCCGCCATGAGATCCAGCAACAGGTCAAATCAACTCTGGTTAAGCCATTCCCCTGTAAGGCATTAATCCTTTTAATGGATGGAATAAGCTTCTTGCGTTCAATAGCAGTAAGTTTATCAGGGAGCGCAAACTTGGAATCCAGACGCTCCGCGCGATAACCGGGCAGTGGTTTTTCATTGGCTAGAGACGTATCTTGGCAATAGAACCAAGTCTGATTCCAATCTTTGGGATGACTCGGTAAGACTATTAAGGGAAAAAGGGCGCCCTATTGGCACTGAATTGAGATTCCACCGAGTTCCAAGCTAAGGCCGTTGGTACACTCATTCTGGCGGTTCAAATAAAAGTATTCCCTGAAGAGCTCCACAGTCGGCTCTTCTTGAAGGTACACCTCGCAGAGAACTTGAAAATTGCAGATGTTGGACATGGAATTGGGTCCAAGATCTTGAGGGTGAAGTTTGAAAAAAATGAAGAACATCTCTGAAGAACTTTGAGTCGGGTGGTGAAAAACCCTGGTTCATGTGGTCAGTGAAGACAATAACTTCACAGTCTTTGGGATTAGGCCGTTCCTCGTCCAGGTCAGGAGCACGATAAGACATAATGTTTCTCTCTGGCAAAAATCCAATGGTGACAAACTCTTTCAAGTTATCCTCAGTCACTGTGGAGAGGACCCAGTTGCAGATGGTTAGTGCTTTGGACGGCATGATGAAAAACAGACTGAAAGGAAAGTGATGTGCCAGTTCAATCCAAGGATGAAATTAAAAGTTAAATGATGATGGTACAAATAAGTAATGGCAGCTTACGAAAGGGCTAATGATATAAAGGAAAAGTGAGCCGGCGCCATAAGCCGCCATGTGTCGGATGTGGGGTTCTGGCAAACCCATAAGGTTCGAACTCCGGGGTGCGCCCGAAGTCTTTCCCTCCTACCAATCTACGCCCTAGCTCGCTAAGATCTCGCGGACGAACTCGACGAATTCGCAACACAGAAAGACACGAGATTTATACTAGTTCGGGCCACCGTTGTGGTGTAATACCCTACTACAATGTGGTGGTGGTGGATTGCCTCTAGGGCTGATGATGAACAGTTACAGGGGAAGAACAGCCTCCTGAGGTTGAGGTGTTCTTGTGAGTAGGCTCTCGATCGGGTTGGATCAAGCTAAGATGAGATGAGGTCCTCTCTTCTACTATGGTGGCTAGCACTACTTATATAGGCCCTGGTCCTCTTCCCAAATATCGAGCGGGAAGGGAGCCAACAACAACAGGCAAATTTGAAGGGGGACAACTAGTACAAGCTATCCTGGCAAAAGTAGGCTTCACCTCCGCAAAGCTCTCGCCTTCGCAAAGCTTTGGTGGTGACGCTGTCTTGGGATCCATGATGACCTCCGTCCTGCTGTCCTTCTGGTCTTGGTCTCATTGCACTGAAATGGCAACCTTTGCCTGGTGCCTCGGTACTCCTCGCCTGCGCTTGCCTCCTTAGCACCAAAGAGGAAACAAGGATGCTGCATGTGCTGGCGCCCGCCTGGTGTCGTTCGTCATGGCTCATGTCATGAGAGCCTCATGAGGTTCACCTCGCCTTGATATCTCCACTCCCCGTGAGCTTGCCGGATCAGGCCACTCTAGAGGTCTTGCGTCGTCCGCCTCGCGAGGCTTGGCCCCTCACGAGGGTCTTGGATGCTTTGCTGGTGAAGACGAGGCGTACGACCTGCTGGCTCAGCCAGGCCATGGGCCGCAGGCAGGCAGGTCTGGGGACCCCCATTCCTAGAACACCGACAGTAGCCTTCGGGCCCAAGGTGCGCTCGGGCTTGGCTTCGCGGCGAAGCCAAGGGTCAAGTCGGAGCACCGCGGGCCCCAAAATCCTGCGTCCTCGGTTGACGCGTGGCGGTCGATTGGTCGTGGGTGTCTCCGCTTCCCCACACTGCCTCGGCAACTGCACCACTTGATGAGTCCCTGCGACATGCAAGGAAAACCATCATTACCTGCGATCGTGGGAGGTGACGACTGGACTTCTCTTGCTATAAATGGGAAGGGGGCGGAGCCCCCGTCGCCCATCTCTTCCCCGCTTGCTTGCTTCTTCTTCTCTCCACTACTGCCAACAATGGAGCCCATCAGAAGGTTCTCCGCCGAAAAGAAAGGGAAGACCCCCCGGGACGTCCCGGAGCCACTTCCCTAGAAAAAGAGGCCTCCACCGTCATGATGAAGTGGCGACACAGGTGGTGTTGAGGCCTTGGTGCGAGTGGCCTCCTCCGGGGTATCCGTTACCCCTGTACGCCCAAGCCGGGGGCTCAGGAGGATGGAGCAACAAGGAGAGCTTGCTGCGCCGCGCCCGGGATTGGCGCGCCGCGATGACGCGCGCCGTCACCCCCGAAACCCACGCTGCGGACTTCTCGCGCGAGCTGGTGTTGTGGGTGCCGATGCCCTCAAGCTCTTGGATCCGCCTTCCTTGGTTCTTCTCCGACGTGATGCCGCCGCGGGGACCTCTTGAGCTCTGGTGGCAGCACGCCAACTGCGGCGCTTCGGCGACTGGAGCAGAGATCGAAGCGATCGCCATCGGCAAGATCTTCATGACTCACGGCTGGAGCGAGATTGCGTGGGTCTGCCGTGCGAGGGGTGCCCTCGCAGTCCACCTTGAGTACGATGGCGTCTCTGTGCTCTTCTTCAAGGTCTTCGATGCCGAGGGCCGCCACCTGGAGTGCTGCTCCGTACATGAACGCGAGGCTGACGCGCGCTCCGCTCACGATAACTCCAGCAACAACCAACCTTGGGAGTCCAGTAGCTCTCCCGAGCTCTACGAGACTCCGGAGAAGAGCGATGACAGCTACGTGCCCCCGAGCTCTCGCCGCGCTCGGAGGAGTGCTGTCGCGTCTGGCCGTCACCGTCGCTGATCTGGATGGGGTTGGCGCCGGCCTCCCGTGGCCCGCTGTTGATGATGGCATATACGACGGGAGGTGCTACCTCTTGAGCACAGCGTTGGATTTCCCCGAAGAGGAAAGGATGATGCATCAAAGTAGCATAAGTATTTCCCTCAGTTTTTGAGAACTAAGGTATCAATCCAGTAGGAGGTTGCGCGCGCGTCCCTAGTACCTGCACAAAACAAATAACTCCTCGCAACCAACGCGATAAGGGGTTGTCAATCCCTTCACGATCACTTACGAGAGTGAGATCTGATAGATATGATAAGATAATATTTTTGGTATTTTTATGATAAAGATGCAAAGTAAAATAAAATCAAAGTAAAAAAGCAAAAGAAATAACTAAGTATTGGAAGATTAATATGAATTACTGTTGAGCAATTGACAGGATTGAGCATAGTTATGAGAATATCTAGGTATGATCATGTATATAGGCATCACGTCCAAGACAAGTAGACCGACTCCTGCCTGCATCTACTACTATTACTCCACTCATCGACCGCTATCCAGCATCCATCTAGAGTATTAAGTTCATGAAAAAGGAGTAATGCCTTAAGCAAGATGTCATGATGTAGAGAGATAAATTCATGCAATATGATAAAAACCCCATCTTGTTATCCTCGATGGCAACAATACAATACGTGCCTTGCTGCCCCTACTGTCACTGGGAAAGGACACCGCAAGATTGAACCCAAAGCTAAGCACTTCTCCCATTGCAAGAAAGATCAATCTAGTAGGCCAAACCAAACTGATAATTTGAAGAGACTTGCAAAGATAACCAATCATACATAAAAGAATTCAGAGAAGATTCAAATATTGTTCATAGATAATCTTGATCATAAACCACCAATTCATCAGTCTCAACAAACACACCGCAAAAAGAAGATTACATCGAATAGATCTCCACAAGAGAGGGGGGAACATTGTATTGAGATCCAAAAAGAGAGAAGAAGCCATCTATCTAATAACTATGGACCCGATTGTCTCACTACAAAAAAAAGACACATCCATGACATTTTGGGCCGAACGAAATTTTTTCTGTCATACATATGACACTTCTATGACAATAATTGTGACAAAACCAGGCATCATCATAGATGTGGTGGGCTCCTACTTCTATGACAAAAAATCATGACAGAAAATGGGCTTTTCGTCCTAGGCGGGCCAGAGACGCAGCTGCATGACATTCTTTGGGCTGTCCATGACGGAAAAAACCATGGTAGAAGCGAGGGGGAGGAAAATTTCGGGGAGTTCCCGGTTACGGTGGGAGGTCGGGGTCGAGCAATGCGCGTTTCTCTCGTACACGTACGCGCTTGTGTGCGAGGCATTGGCTCTAACTGAGCCCAAGCGATGCGTTGGGCTCTAACTGAACCCGCGCGATTGCACTGCAGGCTACGCGTTACTGAGCCCGAGCGATCTATCGATGGCTGTTAACTAAACCCGGTCAAGTGATTCCTTCGCTACTGCTGCTAACTAAAGTCGATCGATGCCGCCTTTGGGATGAACAGTGAGCGTTGCGTGGGGGTTTGGATGAACAGTGAGCGGTGGCATTGCCTCTGGATGAACAGGACCCCGTGGTGTGGTGGAGGGCTGGATGAACAGTAGACGGTGGAGGGGTGCCCGTGGAGGGGTGGTTGAACAGGACCCCGTGGTGTGGAGGCTGGATGAACAGTAGACGATGGAGGGGTGCCCGTGGAGGGGTGGTTGAACAGTATCCGATGGAGTAGCGCGCGGTGGAGGCTGGATGAACACGAGCACGTGGAGGCTACAGGAGGTCGATGGTAGCCCGTGGAGGCTGGAGGAGGTCGACGGTGGAGATGAACAGTATCCCGTGGAGTCCCGTTTTGCGGTACGCCACACCCCTCCCGATGAATAGGACCCCCGTTTTGACCGTAGGAGGTCCGTTTCATTCGTTTTGCGGTATGCCACACCCCTCCCGATCAACAGGACCCCCGTTCGACCGTAGGAGGTCCGTTTCGTTCGTTTTGCGGTATGCCACACCCCTCCCGATCAACAGGACCCCTGTTGGACCGTAGGAGGTCCGTTTCGTCCGTTTTGCGGTACGCCACACCCCTCCCGATCAACAGGACCCCCGTTTCGACCGTAGGAGGTCTGTTTTCTCTGTTTTGCGGTATGCCACACCCCTCCTGGTCAACAGGACCCCGTTCCGAACATAGGAGGTCCGTTTCCTCCGTTTTGCAGTACACCAGGCCTCATTTCCATTGCCTGTTCCGTCCAAGCCCTCCAGATGAACACGACCACGCATTCCGTTCCGACCCAGCCGGTTGGCTCCCACGCGTTCCGTTGCCTCCCGATGAACACGACGCATTCCGTTGCCTCCCAATGAACACGACGCATTCCGTTGCCTCCCCATGAACACGACACATTCCGTTGCCTCCCCATGAACACGACAACAACGCTGTTTCTCCGTTCCGACCCAGCCATGTACACGAGCCCTGGCTGTACGTATGCGCGAGTAGGCGTTCGAGACCCCGCACATATGTACACATATATGGCCGTGTTCTCTTTCTTGCACCCTGGCCGCTGTACGTACGTGTACATGCTACGTGCGCGCCTCTAATACGACATGGACGCGCCTCTACTATGACACGTGCTTGCCTCTACATCCACCATTATATATGTACGTACACGTTCGCTACCAGAATGACAACGCCACGTATGCTTCGACCAGGTGGGTCCCGACTGTCAGGCACTTCCTTGCATGCGAAGATGTAGCCGGTGGGTCCTAGCAGTCAGGGGGGAGAATCATTTTTTTTTTTGCCCGGACGCACTTCCTTGCGTGTGAAGATGTAGCTGGTGGGTTCCAGCAGTCAGGGGGGGCGAATCGTTTTTTTTTGCCCGGACGCACTTCCTTGCGTGCGAAGATGTAGCTGGTGGGTCCCAGCAGTCAGGGGGCGAATTGTTTTTTTTGCCCGGACGCACTTCCTAGCGGTGAAGATGTAGCTGGTGGGTCCCAGCAGTCAGGGGAAACGTTTTTTCGTGAAATACAGTGGCCCATCTGGTGGGTCCCAGCTGTTAGGTGGAGGAATCATTATTTTCTGCGTAATAAGGAGGCACTTACTTGCTGCGGCCGTGGACACAGCTATCAGCCTCTCCATGTATAGTCCACGTCCGATGGAAGTCGTTCCTTGAACATGTTGACCACGCCGCGCCAAGAGCACCAGGGCGGTGGACGACGGCGAGGCCTAGGAAGGGGACGACGCGGAGCCGGGGATGACGCGGCAGTGGAACCCCGCGCGGAGAGGAGTACGAGGGTTCACTGGTTCGGCTGCGGTGTGAGGCTGCTGTTGCCGCAGGGCCTGGCCAGTGGTGGGAATAGTAGGGGTCGGTGAGGCCTCCACGGCAGCACATCCGGCCACCGGAGGCAGGAGCATGCGGCACGACCGGCGCTGCTTTGGGCGGCTGGAGCAAGAAGACTAGAGGTTGAAGAAGCACTACGGCCGTTGGATGGACATCGTACGGTCACTGGAGCTAGAATCGTTTATATTGACTAAGTTGACAAAGCCCTCCATCCCCGTCAACTTGGTAGGCCCACAAGTCAGCCTCCCACCAAGGTGGGTCCCAGCTAGCAGGGGGTATTCATTTTTTTGTGCGTAATAAGGAGGCACTTCCGGTGGGTCCGAGCTGACAGCAGGGGGAACGTTTTTTTCACGAAATACGGTGGCCCGTCGGGTGGGTCCCAGCAGTCAGGGGCAAACATTTTTTTCACGAAATACTGGTGGGAGTCCGGTGGGTCCCTGCTATCAGGTGGAGGAATAATTATTTTCCGCGTAATAAGGAGGCACTTCCTTGCGGCTGCCATGGACTCAGCTGTCAGCCTCTCCATGTATAGTATTCTTCTGATGGAATTCGGTCATTGACCACATTGACCACGCCGCGCTAAGAGCACCACGGCGGTGGACGACGGCGAGGCCTAGGATGGGGACGACGCGGAGTCGGGGAAGACGTAGCCGTGGATGCCCACGCGGAGAGGAGTACGAGGGTTCACTAGTTCGGCTGCGCTGCCGTCACCATAGAATAACAGGGGGTGTGGGTGAGTGGAGTGGAGGGATGGCCTGGCCAGCGGTGGGAGTAGTATAGGGGTGGTGAGGCCTCCGCGGTAGCACAACCGGCCACGGGAGGCAGGAGCAGGCGGCACGACGATGCTGCTTTGGGCGGTTGGAGCAAGATGACCAGAGGTTGAAGAAGCACTACGGCCGTTGGATGGACATCGTATGGTCAGTCGAGCTAGAATCGTGCATATTGACTAAGTTGACAAAGCCCTTCGTCCCCGTCAACTTAGTAGGCCCACTATATTGGGTCCCAGCTAGCAGGGGAAGTATTCATTTTTTTTGTGTGTAATAAGGAGGCACTTCCTTGCGTTCGAATATATAGCTGGTGGGTCCGAGCTGTCAGCGGCGGTAACGTTTTTTCGCGAAATACAGAGGCCCTTTCGGTGGGTCCTAGATGTCAGGTGGAGGAATCATTATTTCGCGCATAATAAGGAGGCATTTCCATGCGTGCGGCCGTGGACCCAGCTGTCAGCCTCTCCACATACAGTCCACTTAAGATGCATGTCGGTCGTTGACCACGCCAGGCCGAGAGCAACAGGGTGGTTGACCACGCCACGCCTAGGAAGGGAACGACACGGAGGCAGGGAAGACTCGGCAGTTGTTTTTGTTTCCCACGCGGAGGGGAGTACGACTATACGACGGTTTACTGGTTCGTCTGCCGCCGCCGGAGAATAATAGCAGGTGTGGGTGAGTAGAGGGATGGCTAGGCCAACGATGGGAGTACGGTGGGGCGGTGAGGCCTGCACGGCAGCACAGCCGGCCATGGGGAGGAGGGAGCAGGCAGTCCCGCCGTCGCTTGTTTGAGCGGCTGGAGCAGGAAGAGCAGAGATTGAAGAAGCACGACGGCCGTTGGATGGACATCCAACAGTATGCAGGCCATCTGTGGAAAACCTCAAATCTGTGGAAAACAGCATACAACCCATCTTCCATTATTTCAAATAATTTATAGCCCATTTGCTAATTCTTACGGGTTTTTTGGAGCCCATATTCTTTTTGTTAGCATTATAGCCCATATTGTGGCCACGGTTAAAAAATTATACAAAATTTTGCATATGTCGGTGCGGTCTGAACTGTTTTTAATCCCGAAATTTCGAGTCACATTCAGACTGATTTTAAAAATAAATGTATATCAATATAAAATCCAATAAATTGTCCACACATAAAAATCAATGCATTTTAAAATCTCGAAATGAAGAAAAGATATTTGAAACTAATTGCCGGTTTGATGTGTTTTAAAAATGTACAACCCATTTCTCATTACTGATAGGCCATTTTCTCGGCCAGCCGAATGAAGCTTTCCTCATCTTGAAAGATTTGCCGCCCAACAGGCCTGATAAAGCGACTTACTTGACAAATCACAACAAAACTGGGCTAGCCATTTTCAGAAAGAAAAAAAACTACTGGGCTGGTCTGTGGTAAACATAAAAGAAAAGGTTGTCTAGACAGGCCAGAGTGTCCCGCACAGCCCAGTTGACACCCTGCTTCCATCTCAAAAACTAATTAGATAAATGCCACTCCAATTATGGCGATTCATAAAAATGCCACTACAATTTTTGCAAACTTTGAAAAACACAACTGTAGTTTGCAAACTTTGAAAAACGCCACTCCAGACTTCGAAAAATGCCACTAGAAATGGCATGAAATAGCATTTTTCAAAGTTTGAAAATTGCAGTGGCATTTCTCGGATACACCAGATTTTGAGTGGCATTTATCAAATTAACCCAAAACAAAAATAATTGGGCGAGCTGCTGGGTCCCTGGTGTTAGCCGCTCGTTGTGCAATTCTCTCGTTTATTGACTACGTTGACAATGGCATGGGACCCAGATGTCAGAAATCCACTAGGAGAAGCCCTTTTTATTGGCTTGAAATAAGGAGGCACTTGCTTGCGTACTGCCATGACCTTGGCGGGTCCCTGCTGTCATCCTCTCCACGTACAATCATCTCCTGATTGTGTACCCGTCAACTTGCTAGGCCCATAAGTCAGCCTCTAAACCCGTGGAGGACAAATACAACCCATTTAAAAAAATAACAGCCCATTCCATACATTCAAATGGAAAGTTCAACATTCAGAGCAAAGTAACGGGTCTGATCCACATATAGAGTACTGAACTTCCACGTTGACAACCATCATAGCCAAGTTAACTATCTACTCCCACTAATACTCTAGTACCATACAAGTACTAACTTACTCTTAGCTAACTAGACGATGCCGTCCGCCATCTGTGATACACGCTAAACGCCTGCACTGGCGTCGTGCGCCTCGCCTTGGACTTGCAATAGGTGCGATAGGGCGCATTGCTCACGTGCGTTGGCCCTTTCCATGCCGGCGTGGTCCACCGAAGCTTCGGCTTCCAAGCGGGAAACCCACTTGACGATATGGTAGTAAAAATCGGCGTCACGAACGCATGCGTGCCCGATAGCCTCTAGGGCTATTTGCCGGGCGCCGGCCTCCACGTAGTCGGCCCACTTGCGGGCGCTCTGCTCGCGACTCAAAGCGTCGGTGCGCTGCTGCTCCATGTCCCGCTGGTGGCGCAAATCGGTGATACGATGCTCCTCCGCTAGGCGTTGGCGCTCCAAAAACTCCTGCTCCTCCGCCATGCGGTCGCGCTCCAACAACTCCTTGATCTCCGCATTGCCATCTAAAGACAGATAGAATGCCTCCTCCCTCCGTCTGCCTTCCGGTGAAAACCTGAACACTAGTTCCGGCGGTGACCGCCTCCGGCGTCGCCTACCGCGGACGGGCGAGAGCATGGCGGACGTGGCGACCGACGTCGGGCCGGTGGGGGCCTATGATGATATGGCGAGTTGGGTCATGGTGGCACCGGAGAAGGCCGTGAAACAGTACTTATAGGCGGAAGGTAGCGCGACAGTCATCGGAATTCAATGCATAATGGCTTAGCGTGCCAGCTTGCCATGGAAAACTAGAGAAACTGAAATTATGACTGTGCCGTCCCGTCTCGTCTGGGTCGCATGCCGACATGGCGGTCAAACGAGTGCACTCGAATCATCTCCCTCCTTGTCAATAATGATTCCACGGATTTAAAAAGCCCGCAACAATTAAAGCGTATCTTTTTTCGCATCAGTTAGCTGCCTTAATTACGGCCGGCTGCATGCAGGCACTTAGAATCGCTCGCAGGCAGTACGCGAAGTAGCATGCAACGAGTCGTAGCCGAGGGCATGCATGCAGCCACTTAAATCGTTGGAATTAATTAGGCTTAAACTTCTGCATGCCGTTAATTATGGCCATGCCTTGGTCTTTTTGCTTTGCTCACGGGACTAATAAACCCGGACGGAGGGAGTACCTTGGTTGGTGAGAGGTTTGAATTAAGCCCTAGAAAGCGGAAAGGAGGTACTAGTATGTGCGTGATCCGCTATTTATTCGTGTAGGATCGAGTAGGTCGTTTCTTGAATTGAGCCCTGCAAACCGGAAAGGAGGTAGTACGTTGGTGATCCACTATTTATCCATGTAGGATCGATAGTGTAGCTTGTCAGTTTCTTCAGAGGTAGGCATTTTTATCCATGTAGGATCGATAGTGTAGCTTGTCATTTTCTTCAGAGGTACGCATTTTTATTCAAAAAACTGCCACTTCACATCTTGTGTCACAAATAAAACTGCCAGGAGCACATTTGTAGGCTAGCTAGTGATCGGTCAGTAACTTGTAAACACTAAGCGAACAGAAATAAGTAACTATTAATGCATCTCAATGATTCACAGATCATATACAAATATGTAGCTCCAAAAGCAAAGATCAGCCACTTTGGATCTTGCATCGCAACAAAAACTAACTAGTATGATTCCCATACATAAGATCAACATGTTAATGCATCTCAATGATTCACAGATCATATACAAATATGTAGCTCCAAAATCAAAGATCTAGAAAAAACATCTGTTCTTCCTACTAACATGGATGCTTCTCTTGGCCAACATTCAGTACAGACTGAAAGACAAATTTGTTTGTGAAGTCTACAATTCCTCTTGCAAACGTAAGTGGTTTCACCAATAGCTGGAACCATGAGAATGAACCACACATGATGGAGGAACATCCACTGCAATATGATTTGGTCTTCTCTCGATCACACCGCGAGACTATTTTCGGAATACAAACTTTAAATTAGGCAAAATGATGCCCATTGTATAATCAGACCAAAGCAATGAATCACCTTGTGTTGGCCAATAAATAGTACAGTACTACTTTTCTGCAGTCCATGAAGTGACTATCCAATCTTTCCGTGTCTATTTTCAAATGGCACTGCATGCAGTGACTATACTATTCTCTTGTGCAGTTCAACCAAAATGGCGGACACTTTGTTTGTTTGCCAAATAGCAACGGGCAGACATCTCTGTCTGCACAAATATCAAGCATCTAGTAAACATATACCACACCTTGTATTTTCAGTTTAAACATGTCTCTTCCGCTTAGCATCTGTCATGTTCTGCACTGGACAATCTGATACAGTTATGTTTTGCCCTGGACAATTTCATACTGAATTGATTTCTTCGTTCAGAGCAGAAATATAGCACCTATTCTTCATCAGACCAAGGATATCCATGTTCGCAGTGATGGAAGAGGTGAAATCGATACAACCGAAATTGAGCATCCAATCATTGAATCATGTCCTGCACCTCCAATGTAGGTCCACCCTGCCAATAAATTCACATGCAAACCACTAGTATTACTATCTAATGACAGTACAAAAAAGTAGCAATATAGTAGCAAACCATGTACCTTCGTAATGAACAGCTCATAGTGCCACCAATTGGATATAAAGGTTTAGAAAAAACATGCTCCTAATGTTGAACCAGTTGTTCTTTTGGTGCAGTTCCACTAAAATCGAGCTTCCCTGTTTGCATAGATATTGAAAGCGTGATTACTCTATAAGTGGCACTAGTTGAAGCATAGACTCACAAATATAAGCATTCCAATTTCTTAATGGGAAAAGGTAGCAAGACTGTTTCTAACCACCTGTTTGAAGGAATAAATAAAGCAACAGCGGCTGATGTCAGGAAGGCATACATAGTTTTTTCTGAAAAACTGAGCCATTCCTGACCTTTCCTCTTCTTTTAAGCAAATTTTGTGTAGGTGTACTAAAATAAAATGCCATCACCGCCTTGACAAATCAGTGACACTGTATAAAAGGAAATGACTTAACATTACATCATGATGTCAGGTATGTAGTCGACAGGCATTAGAGACAAACATACAGACCTCCTCCGATAACATAATGAACATTAATTTTAACAAAGGTGTGACTAGCTTTACCGGGATAATTTGAGTGAACTATACACCCTTTGTTCCTTAACATAAGACATTTTCGCGGTTCAATTTAAAGTACCCAAACTTCTAGTATTTAGAAAAACAGGTAGTAGTTTTCTTGAGCACATATCTGGGAAAGCTTGCCACACTTTATTTATGTCCATACGCTAATGCAACACCATTCGAATACTACAAATATACACTAATCCAGTGGCTAGTGCAACAGTAGAGTAGTTAGTTTATTACAGGGTACAGTACAATGGTTTTACTGAACAGATTTCAATAAACTCTAGCACTGGAAGGTTTCTATAAGAATTAACAATACAAAATGTAAAGGTAACAAGTTTCAGCATTGGTATACTAGCTGTGCATGAGCATTAAACCAAATACAAAAGTCTGAAGGTAACTAGCATTATTAACTAATGACAGTATAAAAAAATTGCAAACCATGTACCTCCAAGGTAAATATCATTTAGAACTCGGGGGGACCTTAAAAATTGTTATCCCAATCTTGATAATCGATCATACATAAAAACTTGATCGAACAAATCAAGAGAATAGCCAGAGGAGGAGGTGCCCACTCTTGACCTTTCCTCTTGTCTTCATAATTGTCTATGCAGTTTAACCAAAATAAAATGACATCATCGCCTTGGCATTTTGGTGACACTGTACAAAAAAATTAACTTATCTCATGAAAGTGAGGTATGTAATCTATAGGCATTAACAGTGCAAAAATCTGACGGTAGTAACAAGTTTCATCGTCGGTATACTGGCTATGCAACAACATTAGAATGCCTTAGCTAAAAAATCTTTAATACATCCACAATCAATAGCTAACCCTGAAATAATCCAGTGACATTAAATGGCATTGCTTAAATTTATCGGTGGCATTAGACTGAGAGCGGCATTAGTTAAATGTGGCATCACTTTAGCAGTAGCATTACTTGACTTGACTGCTGGCGTTATACTAACAACAAAAAAGTGGCAATAAGAGCATGGGAGGCCCATTCCGACAGTGGGCGCACCAGTACGATGTACCTCCATGGACGCAGAGTGGTGAGGGAGGTATGGTTTCCCAGAGCAACAAATATCCAGGCAGCATATGTGGATTATGTCCCTTTTTTGTTCTCATTAGCCACCTTTTTCCTACGCAAGGACAACAAACCGATCGACCTGGTCATTCTCTGTTGCGTTGTCATGCCTTTCTACCCTTCTTCAACCAAGAGACACGAGACTCATTCCTTAGCTACTGATTTTCCCCTTTTCAACCTAGATGCGGCTTTGATGCCTACTCTCTTGGACAGCATAGTCTCCCTTCCTTTCCTTATTCAACCCAGACATGGATTAGTCTGCATGAAATAGGGTTTCCTTTAATAGTGCAAATTATGGTTTTCATTTGCATGGCCAGTAGAGCAGAGGATAGCACATTGGGAAGATGGTGGAGTGGAAAAAGATCCACATGCAATGACGTGGCAGATGGGGCAATAGAACAAGGTTATGGTTTGAAAAGAGGTAGAATACCTGAGGGTCGGCAGGAAGTGGCTTCGCTCGTGGTCGTTGTCCTCTGCACACACTACGGCAGCGAGCTTGGGGACGGAGGCCATCCCGCGCGGGCGCTAGGTGTGAGAGGACGGACTTGTCGTCAGTGCGTGACCTCGCTCGCCAACGACGAGTGCGTCAATGCTGCACGTCCTTTTCTTCCCCGGCGGATCTGTGACCACCGGTGAGGAGGGAGAGAGGGGTCGTCTTTTTTAGATCTAGAGAGAGGGTGGTAGTGTGAGAAGCAAGTGGGAAGCCCTTAGCAAGAAGCCTATATATCTTTTTTATACTACTAGTACTGGAGGTGGACTAGTGGTAGAGTAGTTTATATTTTCTCTGCGTACAGTACCAGTTAGTAGTGCTTCAAAACTGATCGGCACGCCATTAAAAAAATAAAGGTCGATAACTAATGCGGCACCTCGGGCCAACGCGGCCAGATCGCATTTTGCACGAGAAATTACACACCATGTTTCGTTGACATGTGGTCCCGTTCCAACATATCAGTGAGACGACGGTGAGTTGTAGGAGTATTTCCGAACATACGTGTAGGTCGGGGCGCCTCTTCGTGAACCGTGGCAAACTCGCAACCGTCCACCGACTCTTCGCCTTTCCCTCTCGATTTGGAACTGCTGTCGCACGCTCTTCCTCTCCCTCCTCCATTTTCCTTCAGCCCTTCACCCTTTCTTCTGCCATTGTTCAATCGTCTTCTCCATGGAAGGAACAGGCCGGAAATGACCTCATTATTCTTGCCCCAATCTGAAAGATGACATGGTGGAGGAACTCATTAATCGGTGCGACGTCATCACCTCGGCTAGCATGGCAGGTTCGTTCAAGCCCATTCTCGACTCAACTAATAACATCATTACAAAGAACCCAAGAGTCAAGGAGCGGTTTGATCTCCCCTATCTTATTCGCGGTGACCCTGATGACTAGCGCCGACACGACGGAGGCCTCGCCCTGCGCAAGTTGATGCCGCTTGATAATGATACGTATGATGTTAAGATGCCATCGCTTGAGGGTAAGGCTTGGGCGGGCGCAAATGGAGATTGGGTTGTTTACATTGGGTCCAACTGCGAGTGGGAACTTGTGAATGTGTACACTCGTGACCGGGTTCCACTTCCAAAAATCTCAGTAGACTGCCCAGAGGTTGAGCACACTGGTATTGTACGCACGTTCAAATACGATCATGGTGACTGTCTTCTATGGAATATAGCAATTTGTCGAGTTCCCAACCGCTCTTGGAATTACAACAACTATCAAGTTGTTGCTATCTTCGACAAGCTTGTTGCCGTCCTTGGTGGTTTGACTCGATGGATATTGCTCAAAAATCAGTTTCTGTACACGGATAAGTACTGTGATGCAATTCAATACGAAGGCCTTGTGTTTGCTGCCACCACTCGTGGCACTGTTTTTGCATGGGATCCTTGTAGTTTCAGTATGTTTGTCTTCCACCGTAATTATAATTGTTTCATCCACATGCATGCAGGTTAGCAAGTTTCCCTTTACTAATAAACCTTCTTCTGGTGTTTCCAAGGTCCCGTGAACATCTCACCACCTATACTTGAAAAATTGTATAACCAAGGGGGAGATTACAATGGTTATGATCACGAGCATGAGGACGAGAAGCGCCCATATACTCTGTGGCGCCTGGCAACTAATTCCGATGGATCACCTCTTCTTGTGTGTATACAGCCCACTGATGATGTTACTGCTAAGGAAGCAGGTGTAGTCTCCCATGGTCGCACTCTCCGGACCTATTCCAACACCCGTTGCATGCTATTCGGGATATATACTAGTGTGCTAGCACCAACTCCTTCTCCCTGGTAAAGAATTGATAGTATTGGAGAAAACTCGCTCTTCCTTGGACAAAACTATTTGATGATGGTGAAAGGCGATCCAACTGCTGTTGACACAACATTACTAGTACCATTTATGAGAAGCAACTGTCTATACCTCGGACATTTGGGTGGTTCCCTACCCTGGTACTGATATAGTAGGCCGCTTCAGCCTAGATGATCAGTCCTGCGTTGGTTTCCAGATCGACAATCGATGGCCCGTCCCAGAGAATCACTTGTGGTTCAAAGCAAGCGTTTCCAACTCCGAGGAATGGTTGAGTTGAAGTTCATTTCATTGCTTGTTATTTGTTGTGTGGTGAAAACTATAGTATTTATAATGTATCCTCGTTGTCGACGTGGGTTGATGAACTGTTGTATGTAATAAAATGATTTGCCTGTGATAAACTTACTAAATTTATGAATGGATTTCGAGTGCTTCTCTGAGTCAATGGTGCGACGAGGAAAAAAATATTTTTTGAATACATAATTGTACGTGCATTGCAACAGGTTATCGGATGAGGCCAATCAACAATAGTAGTACACTATTTGTACTAGCTTCACATGATTCGCGCGTCGGGTGGGTGTTTTTACTATAGCCATATGTTAATGTGTTCGTTGTACATAACCAGCACCTCGAATCCTCGATACTAGTACTATTTCGTAGGAGTAAGTAGTAGGAGTAGTAGGGTGGCATGGGCCAGAACAAGCATTCACGTCCAGGAGTACGGCACACGCCACCACCATGACATCCATCTGACACCATCTTATTTCTTGGAGTCTGTGCTAGAGCAATCTCTTCAACCTCGTCGTTTCTCTAAGTTCAGCCATCGCGCAGCGGGCGAGGTGGGGGTTTGCCAATAGTCGGTTTCCTTAACTGCGGTCCCACTTGTAAGGCCAACTCCAACGCACGACCCCAAACGGACCTCCGTTTTGCACGTACTCCAACGATAATTTTATCTAGAAAAGCAAGACCAAAGAAAACAAGAACCACGAGAATACATTTTACTACTCCTGTAAGTTGGATTAGTGCCTTCTCGATGCATTCATTGTTGATCTGCGGAGGCTCGATCTTGCGTGCTTCTTTCTTATTCGAGTGTAAAGAAGTAGACGTTGCTTCCTCGCATCTAGTCTCATGTCTAGCCTCTATTCTAGTAGGAGTATCAACAAGTGCACTAATCTCATCTCTAGCTTCTGTGCTTGCTAAAATTGATAGAACATCTACTAAATTGCGCTCTATCAATATATGGATGTACTCTTCTTCCCAATACAAAAACTTGCATCCATTCTACTCCCTCCGTTGCACAATACATACCTTCTGTTTGTCAAAATATATATGTATCTAGACATGTTTTAGTATATAGGTACATCCAATTTTGGACAAATGGAAGTCAAGTATTTTGGAACGGATGGAGTACACAATAAATTTTTTAAGTTAGCACAACTAGTCTAATCCGAGAGCACAACCGAAGATTTGGTCGGGTTCTTCCTCCTTTTGCCGACATGTGGGACATCCAGCATCCAGGTCGTGTCATGAAAGAAAATAGAGTGGTAGTTGAAGCCACGAGATGTGCATCTTGGGTTAAACTGTAAATAGAATCTTACTACTCTTGAGACACTCCAAAAGCGGCCGCCGAAGATCTTTATTGGATTTGTTTTTCATCACCAGCACGTCGGGGTGAAAGATGTGCAGGTTCAGTGGGTCCTCTTGCGTTTTCACTGACATGTGGGGCCGCATATGAGCAAACAGACGATGGGCTCCGCACGTCCGCTGGCTGGCTGAGAAGAGAGATAGAGGAGGGCTGAGCACGGACTGCAGGGAATTTGTTCTACATACCTCGATATAGGCTCGATATAGTGGGGTGGCATGGGCCATAACTAGCATTCACGTCTAGCAGTATGGCACACGCCACCCACACGAGTCCCATCCGACACCAATTTTCTTGGAGTCCGTGCTACAACCATCTCTTCTCCCTCCTGTTTTCTCAGCCATCGCGCGGTGGGCGGGGTGGGGGTTTTGCCGATAGTCGGTTTGCTCAACTGCGGTCCCACTTGTAAGTGAAAATGCAACACCGCACGCATTCCAGCTTGAGCGGCGTGCTGGACCAACCGTGTGGGGGTGCGACGGGAACACGACAGGATTTTCCTTTTGAACTAGTAACTCGTAAAATTTGGTTCTGCTCCATGGCGTGACCGATAGATAGAAAATAACGATTTTGCCTAGAGTAATGAGAAGTTTGGTTCTGGCGCCATTCATGCATGGAGTACGTACGAAAATTATGAAGTTGATGCGAAAGGTAAGATAATTACTGTAGTATCATATACTACTACATGGATTTGACGGAAAGATAAAAATACATACGGATCCATCAACGACATCCTCACGCCCTAGTGCGCCGGGTCACCAACCGACGTGTGAGGAGCAGCGGTGTTGGCGGTGAGCTCAACGTGCTTCTGAATAGTGCCGTCCAAGGTTGCCCTGCGGTCCAAGAAGGCCAGCATCCTATCGTCCTCCTCTTGCATGTAGTAGTCCTTGTGGACGATTTGCGCGTAGACATGGGTGATTATGTCGATGGTGTCTTGCTGCGCCAGGCACTGCGCGGCGAGCGCGACCTCGAGGTTGTCACCGTAGTGGCCGGCGCGACGGCGGGCAGTCGCAGGGCCACCAGTGCATCGAAGAGGTTGTCACCATAGTGGCCGTTGAGGGTGGCGGGCATCGCAGAGCCTGGGCGCGTCGGCTGGAGGCTTACGTCAAAGTCGTCTGCAAGCTTCTTGATGACGGTGAACTTGTCGAGGAAACCGACGAGGACCTCGTCGAACAAGGAGACGAAGCTGTCGTCCAAGCGGCCCCTCGCCCTGGCGGCCTCAAGCAATACTACCTGGAGACGTTCCTCGGTGCCGGGCCTAGGCCGGCATCGTGGAACATCTGGCACAGCCGGCTGATGCTCGCGCTCATCGCCTCCATGGGTCTAGCTTAGCTTCTAGTCAACTAATCTTGTGATTCGACTGATCACTCTTGCCCTTGGTTAGCGTGCGTAGGTGCGTAGGATTTCGTACTACTCCTCGGCCCTCTACTGCACCTGCCTTTGGCTGTATGATAGGTGGGCCAGCCACCCCCTAGGCCCATGGGTCATTCACCCAAAGGCAGTTGTCGTAAGTCAATGAAGCTACGTCCCCCTCCGTGACGGTGCAGTATAGTCATCTCACCGGACCTCTAGTTGGAGCCAAACGAGAGAAGTTTGATGTTTAGTGGTTTATTGGTCCCCTTTGCATTTTGCGCCAAGTTTTGACCTTTGATTTAACTAATAAAATGTTAATGCATGTAAACAAAAATGTTGTGTAAGTCACCTTATGAAAACCAAATAATCCCAAAATACTTAGGCACGGTGCATTAACTCCCTCCTTGTTTCTTATTTCATGACATATCAACCAATGAGAGATGTGGGCCATGCACGCTTTCAATGACTTGAGACTACCAAACATGACATGTAGTGTTTATTTCATTGCATGTAATCTTATTAGTACTCTAGTTAGCAAAAAAACATTAAGTTCTCTCGCCGATAGGAATAAAACACCATGTATTTATTTATAGAGGGAGTAGTACATTTTTTGTGACATGCATTACTAGATATTGCTAGTCAAATACTAAAATCCAGATGGACGTGGTAGTACTCCTAAATCCAGACGGTGGTGCTACTAGTACTAATAGAAGTACTACCAATGTAGTAGTAGGAGTACTAGCACTGTACTACCCGTTGGTCAAATTATTACGTGCTGCTCCTCACAGTGAAGTGACAAGACCCTGCGCCGGAGATGACACCTGAGTATAGGTGTCGTGTTCGGCATACCATAGTCAGCCTCACCGTCTCCAGTCACTATCATCATGGCTGTAGAGCTAGCCTGCTTACAACTAGCCCTGTTCGACATAATTTCCCTTGAGTAGATTCCCGTGCATTGCATGGAACACCAAGATTGGGGGTGGACGGCTCCAGCAGCGGCCATCGCGCCAGATTTTTCCACGGCCTTCTAGATGTGGTGGGGAGGAGATAAGGCTGATTGTGAGAGACAAGGAGTTGTTTGTAAATAGGGAACAAGTGCGGGCATCTTTTTGCAAAAATGGAGAAGCTTGGTTTGTATGCGTTCGATCTAGATCCGGCGGCTATTGGTGAAATATGGGAGGCACAACATCATCACCAACTCAGGACCTGTTTGATTCACAGGATTTTGAAAACGCAGGAATAGGACATGGCAATATTACAAGTTTCAAACTGATATTACAAATGTTAGGAGTAATGCTGCACCTACGAAGAGGGAATTACTAGGAAGTTTACATAAGAACTTTCATTACTTTACATGGATGCAGCATTATCGTACAAACTAAAATCCAACGCCCTGACAAGTCACTAATGGGAAAATAAGTTTTCGAGTCTCTGGCCACTTGATGTTTCAAAAACAAATTCAGCTTCTGCGGGGACTTTGTCATTTAGGCTTAGACGCTTGCGGTGATCAACATGCCATTCATTGTTGCGCCAAAGAACGCCAAACCTCATTACCTTGAGCACACTTGCCTACAGAACAAAGAACCTGGCCAATTTAATCTCAGATGTGCTACCTCAGTAGTCGATCAAATCAATTTCTGTAAGATGGAGATCAAGGCATTCAATGAGATTGTTATAGTGCAGCACATTTTTCACTTTCGGGTCTTTTTTTATCTGCGAAAGAAGAGAACATATTAGAGCAGCTGGCTGCATAAGATTGACGTGTCATCAAGAGGTACCAATATCATTCGCTCATACGATAGGGTTGGCTGGCTAGTGATATTTTTTCACTCGATATCTCTCTCTCTCTCCCTCTTTCTGTTTCCTCTCATTTAACTAGGAGCATGTGAAGAGCTTGGGCATTTGTTGCCTTCCACTATGTGGCCGATGCCATATTTCACAAAAGTATGCCACATAATATGCATCGATGTCAAATCAAAAGATGTTGGCACTGCTCTCACGATGTGAGAGAGTTGGCACCGTTGTGCACACAGACCCACATGTATAAACAAATCAATCAAACCAACTACACCAGCCTCTCACTCTCCCAAACAAATGTTTTTTATTGCCTCAGTCCTCTCTCTCTCCCACGCAGTGTTTTTTCATTGTGTGAGTTAATTTGGCACCGGAGCAAAGTAGGTGATCTAGATTGGGGCACCAGGTGAGCAATGGAGGGGCATTGATGCCAAATGCATCACAAGTGAATTTGGCACATGTTTTGGCCTACATAGCCCACTTTTGTACTCCCTCCATCCCAAAATTCTTGTCTTAAATTTGTCTAAATATGGATGTATCTAGTTACATTTTAGTGTTAGATACATCCGTATCTAAACAAATGTAAGACAAGACTTTTGGGACGGAGGGAATACTACCTCATATTTAGTATAAAATTTTGACCATAGGTTCACCTAAGAAAATGCCAATGCATGTCACTAAAAATTACACCATTTGAAATTATGTTCAAATACGAATCCAAAGATATAGTTCTTAGTGACATGCATTAACATTTTGTCAGTTAAATCTATGGTCAAATTTTGATACTACAAAATTGGAAGAGTAAACCAGGACGGAGGTAGTACTTGCTCTTAGGGTAACCATAGAGTTACTGGAGTAGTCTAAGTTACTTTCCACTATGACTAGCATAGGCTACTATAGTAGTATAGCATAAAAACAATGCAGGTGATCACATGAGAAAAAATACTAAAAACATTTCTTTCGGTGCAGTGCGTAGATGCAGTTTCGAACACTACACTTGTCATCGTAATTTGGGAAAATTACGAAAAAATTGAGCTACGTTGTGATTACTGTTTACTTATAGGAAAGAAGTTTCACCTCGATGAGTAGCTTCTCCGTGCACGGAAAGCATGTAAGGAATCCAACAACGTGATCCAGATTGGGGCCGATAGATTTTAGTGCTAAGATCTTCACTGTGCGCATGGACTGGGTCAAGCTTGTGGGAATCATTTTCTGGAAGACGGTCGTAAATACATCAAGAAGAAATTTAAAAATGTGAATTTGAAGAAGACGGAGAAGAAGATGAGTGATGTACATGAACGATTACGGATCCAATAAAGAGTTTGGAGAATTTGGCAGACGAGTACACCAACGCTGTCAATTTCGGCGCGTCAATGACCCTGATTTTTGTTGGACCTTCTAGATTAGATACAAGCAATCTCTCAAGGAAAGGCGCATTCTCAATGACCATAACGTGGAACAGCTGAGTGATCTGTTCCTAATTGGTGTCTTGTTGCGGGGCCAGCAAGACACATAAATCCATCGGAGATTCGCCGAGGCGATGTGGAGGCTAATGAACCCGTGGATCTGCTCAAGACGAAGGTACTCGAGCGCTGTACAGCTGTGGAGCAGGTGCTCCATAGCCTTCTTCGAGATGACAACGTCGAAGAGGTCGAGCTGCTTGAGTTGAGGGAGAAGAAGGGCGGGCAGGGCATTAATCTGGGGAAGATAGCAGGAGCTGAAGCTGGCACGGCGCAACTTTGGCATGAGGTGGAGAGCAGACGGTGGCAGAGAGCGACATCGTCCAGCTTCATAGCTGAGCTCCTCAAGCTGATCTAGGGCGGGGGATAAGAACCACTCGTCGAACTTGGGTTGGACCTTGCAGTTGGTACTGAACATGCGGATGTCAAGGCGTCTGGCTGGCCCAGGGTGCGATGAAAGGATCTTGGAGACTGCGGCCATGCGTTTGCAATCCCCGTCGCAGAGGCAGCTGTCTACGGTGAGGTTGAGGGGGACGCATCGCCAGAGGGGGCGCCACCGCCAGGAGAGCAGGGCGGTCTGCACAATAGATTTTTTGTGGAGGAGGCCAATGATGATGAGCAGCATGTCATCGGGGAGGCTGCTGATGAAGTCCAGGCTCGCCGGATGCGGTTTTGGCTCGAGCCGCCTCCGCTTATTGGCTGCCTCGCCGGTGGCGACGCCGGTGTACACGTGTGCTGGTGTGTGTTGTGTGCTGGGTGTGCGCGAGTGCGTCCTTCTGTCCATGCCGTCGTGCAGTGGTGAATTGTGCACGAGTGCGTCCTTCGCACGCAAGAAGTTTGTCCTCAATGTGCCCTCAATTTACTAGCGTGCAGGGTGCTACCCCGAGTGGTTTCAACTTTGTTTACTTCACCGCGTGTCAGATGGGCCTCTAGTTTACTTATTTTCACCCACTACCACATGGGCCAGCACACGAAGATACAGAACACGAGCTGACAAGCCAGCATGTGGATTGGTTGACCGGTCAACTAAACAATATACAGAGCTATACACTGACATAGTGAGCGTATAATCCGTTGGTATAGAGAGTTCAAGTGAGAGGGGAGGCCCGTGAGAGATAGCAGAGAGAGAGAGAAAGAGCTAGTCCCTCCATTCGATAATGTAGTTCCAACATTTTTTTAAGTCAAACTTTGACCAAGTTTACAAAGAAATTACTTATATCTACAATACCAAAGATAAATGATAGTATGAAGTAAGTACATGTTGTGATCAATCTAATGATCGTTCTAGATGTAAATGTTTTTCTCCGCATATACCTGGTCAATCTTTTCTGAGGTTTGACTTTTCAAAACATCCATATGCTTATGGACGTGACAGAGTCCCTAACTAGAGAGAGAGAGAGTGAGTGAAAAAAGTGTGTGTGTGTGTGTGAAAGAGACATGGACAACACACGATAAAAGTAGAGAAAAAGCGTGTGTGTCTTATGCAAACATATCACACATGCATCTTCAACAACGGAGGCAAGGTGAGGAGATAGTTTGTGGTTGTTTGGAACCGAGAGAGCAAGACCCCTAGCACGTGGCCAAGAGGGGTCTGACGAACAAGGGAGAGAGGTCGAGAGAGACGTACGGAGAAAATGCAGACATGGGGAGGAGAGAGTGTATGTTTGTCATAGAGAGATCCCCTGGAGATCGTGATGGGACTACATGGGTGGGAGATCGAGTGACAAGGTGTGTGCGCGATAGAAGATGCCCCGAGAGATATCGAGATAGACGTATGGATGGAAGGAGACAATACGTGTGTTCCTTATGGCTAGTAAGAGATAATCATACTTAGGAGGGGGGAGTGCTTGCGCCTATGATGGAGTGAGGGATTATGATACTTAGGGGGTGCGTGTCACATGGAGAGAGAACAAGGGCGGAGCGTGTTGGATGGGTCTATATGTATAGCGCGAGCAAGACATGTGTATGTGTGAACCCGGGAGATAAAAGGCCAGTTTGGCTTGCATCCTGAGCATCTTTTGCCTGGCCTGGGGTTGTGGCTGGATTTCATGCATGCTTGTTTGGTTGCTACCCTGTGAAAAATAAAGCCCGCCTGGCCTGGGTTCCCTTGCACTTTAATTAGCCTGGCTGAACTCCAGACACTGCAAGTAGCCTGGCCCAGGCGACCGATTTTGAACGCCTGGCCGTGCCTGGTCGTGTGGCCACGAGGCTAACAGCAACATGGATGGATATTAGCATTAAATAATTGATGCATGGATATTAGCATTAAATAATTGATGCATGGATTGATTGATGGGACGTTGATGCTTTGCCTGGCCCAGGCATGAACCAAACGCTTCAGCACCACACAAGCCTAGCCAGGCAGAAACATTTTACATCTCACGTCCACACTAGGCAGTACCGACCATCAAGGCATGAGGGTCAGGTCACGAACCAAACTGACCAATAAAGTTTGAGAGAGATTGAGGAGCCCCGATAAGGCTGAGTGGTGCGTCAGATAGCTGAGAGGGGGAAAGAGATATTCCATCCGCTCGATAATGCAGTGCATGTAAAAATTTCAGAAGTCAAACTTTGGAAACTTTGATCAGGTTTACGCAAATGTTATTTATATCTACAATACCAAAGATACATCATACAAAACTACATCTCATGGTGAATCTAATGGTATATGTTTGCCGTACTAGATGTAATTCTTTTTCTCCACGTACATGGTCAAACTTTGTGATGTTTGATTTTTCAATAAATCTATATGCTATGGACCTAGGAGAGTGCCTCAGTCGAGACAGATCAAGTGCGTGCGAAGGAGAATGAGTAAGTGTGCAAAAAGAGTATGTGTGTGAAAGAGAAAGTGACAACAAATGATAAATTAGAGAGAGTGTGTGTGTTTTTTCGTTTCTTATGCGAACATATCATGCATGCATCTCCGAGATGGAAAAGCGAGGCGAGGAGATACACGAAGATAGCTAGTGTGTGATTGTTTGCAACGGAGAGAGACACCCCTGTAGCACATGTCCAATAGAGGTCTGGCCAACAAGGAACAAAGGTCTAGAGGGACACATGGATGGCATGGACGCATGGGGAGGGAGAGAGGGTGTGTTTGTGATAGAGATATCCCGTCGAGATTGTGAGGGGACTATATGGGTGGGAGATCGAGGGAGTGCGTGCGCGATAGAAAGATGCCTCGAGAGAAATCAAGATAGACCATGCACATGTTTGTGATGGAGATTAGATAGTCATATACATACAGGGGGGACTGCATGTGCCTACAATTGAGTGAGAGACCATCATACTTGGCTAGCTAGGCATGAGATTGTGTGTGTGCGCGTGTGAGATGGAGAGAGAACGAGGGGGAGAGATAGAGTTTTAGATGGGCCTAGCGAGTGTGAGTGAGATATGCATGTGTATGTGTGACCTAGGTGGATGGAGAGTTTGAGAGAGTGGGGGGAAGAGCTCTGAGACGACATAGTGGTGCGTGAGAGAGTTACGGGCAAAGAGACAAGGAATTTGTGTGCGTACGATGAGTGCACCCAAGATATCTAGCTTGGACTAGCTAGAGTATCATACATAGTGTGCGAGAGAGACCTATAGATGGTGTATATATGCATGCGAACTAGAAAGACCCCCCCCCCACACACACACAAAGAGAGAGAGAGAGAGAGAGAGAGCAGGAGTCCGGGAGAGGGGGAGGTCGCGTTTTATGCATCAAAGACTGATATAAACCATGTTTCGATATAAACTTGCATTCAAGTATTTAAATTGGAGAACATGTTGTCTGCAATCCACACATGAACGGATACATGCGTATATCAAACAAGTTCATTAATTTCACTTTCAACATGTTCCTGGAGTACTATAATACTGTACAACATGCTACTCGATTGAGGTGTTCAATTTTGGATTTAGTTCACTATTTTGACCTACTGAACGAGCTATTTCATTGAATCAAGATATTTCATTTTGGGTTTGATTCGCGTTTTTGAGTGGGTCAACTATTTGTCATATAGTAAATCGCTAGAAACGAGCATGTAAAAACACATTACTCCCGAGCATCATCTCTCCATCTAAAAAAGAAGTGGCAAGCTAATATTTCAAAATTTGATCCGAATCGACTTGGTAAGGTAGACGTGGATGCTCGTTCTCCCAAAATTTGAACGAACCGTTAAACATCCTCTCTGCTCGGTGGAATTCGCCCAAGCAAATAAATTGGAGACGCGAAATTACCGTCCTATGTGGGACACGCGTCAATTGGCCCGTTGTACATCGAGGGTAGGTTCGTAACTTCATCCAAGAGCGCCTTCTCCTCGGCCGAAATGTCATGTGCCGAATAATTCATAAACCATGGTCGGCAAAACACGCTCTCCTCGCCCGAAATAGCTCGCGCCCACTATTTCAAAACACGCTCTCCTCGCCCGAAATCGCTCGCGCCCACTATAGTTCAAAACACGCCCTCCTCGCCCGAAATCGCTCCCGCCGACTATTTGGGGAGAAGCAAAGTTACTCTACTATCCCCGACCCTCATTACACAGACCCAAGCCAAGAAGCCTATAGGAAAGGGTAGAACTATAACTCCCCCTCACATTTCAGACAAATGCGTTTGTAAGACATGGTTCCACTCCCCTCCCAATTCCCCCCACCCCCCGCCCGCCCACCCCCATTAATACCTCGTGGGCGCCAAATCACCTTCTCCCCGGGAAGCTCCCTTCTCCCGAGCCGCGAAACCTCAGCCCCACCTCCATGGCGCCCCCACCGCACCAATTTCATAGCCGCCCTCCTCCCTAATACCGGAGATGTTGTCCATTTGCCGTCGTGCACTGGGCCGTGTGCCTCTTACTCCGTGCTGCTGGTGCTGCCTCGACGACGGCCACGTGAACCGTACCGGAGCCGATTCACCCCCGCCACTGTTCACGATGCCGGAGCGGCTCCAACTTCGGATCCGTCCAGAGTCCTGGCGCTGCTTCCGCATAGTCGTCGACCGTCGTGGCATCGCTCTTTCCCTGCCGCCGGTCGCCACCACAACCGCGCCGGCCTCACCGACTCGGCAGCTGGACCTGCCTACTTCACCATGCCGCCAGATAGGTCGCACCCTCATCTCAAATCAGTTTATTTAGGCGTCAGTTGTCTGAACTTTTATTCTGGGCCAATCGATTCCCAATGGGAAGCAGCACCCCTCGAGGCGGCGGAGCTCCTAGGCTGCCGGTTGGCTAGTGTCTAACGTAAGGGTGCGGGGTCGCAAGTTCGCCGTGGAAGCAGCGCTTAGATGGCTATCTTTTAGAGTTGCATGGGTTGAAGGTACTGCCGCCGCTGGATCTGGTTGATGGGGAGTCTTTGTGGATTGGCCCAGGGGCGGCGCAACCATGACAGTGCGGTGGGGTGGGGAGCGGGGTTTTGGCCGGGGCCACGGACGGCGGAGGCAAGTTGCTCTCCCGTTGGTCGCTGGCTCTTCGGGGAAGATTCCGAACAGTGTCAGCCGGGAGGCACAAGACGGCTAGCCATCCGGCGTAGATCGGACAGTACCAAAATAAAATAAAATCGTGTGACCCCAATTTAGTCTTCAATCAACAGACGTGTGACCACTCTTGTACCTTGCTGTTGATCTCTTAGTGTATTTCTTCAGATCAAAGAGATATGTCGTTCTTAACATTATGCATTATCTACATCTTCAGACACACCGTGTTCCGACTCACCGCAGCTGCTCCAACAAGGGAAGCATACACCAGAAGGGAGCTATAGTCCCCACTCAATAGTTCCCTGCAACGAATGCGCGTGCACGACATGGACAGCCACAACAACTGCAGGGCCATCGACAAGTCAGCACATGATGCTCACTCCAATGGATGGCAGCCAAATAGGTTGTACCCTCATCTTACTTGTGTGCAACATTTATGGCTTTGTTATTCATCTAAGCATGGAAAATAGATCATCACATTTCACTGTATATTCATGCTGATCTCTTACGGGTCTTGTTCAGGAGTTAACGTTGTTCCATAGTTCAGCTAAGATACTTGTTCTTTAGGTAACAGTGTTCCATAGTTATCATCCATCAGCCAATGCTATCCCACAGGCTGGTGATTATAGTATTATACCACTTCTAGTATTACCTATGTTGTTCTTTAATACTTTCGTGTGCCATCTAGTTAATCTTGAGTACAAACGATACATATTCTGTAGCTTTCATCTGTGTTCTCCCTTTAGTTTATGAGACCTGTTGCTGCTAGTTAACCCCAGTCCTACTATTTATGTCGTCTCCTATAGGCACTCATTAGTTGTCTTCCATGCATGTCAGATATAATTGCACACACTGATATATCCACAAGAACCTCGCGGAGCAATGTAAAGGCCAATAAACTTGATGTCAATGATACCTAATATGATGGAACATGTAAAGGCAGTTCTTCAGAAGACTTGCAGAAAGATGATGAATCCTCTTCACCCCACAAGGTCCTTGCTCTAACTTGGCCTGTGATATGGGTACAACATGCATACAATGTCCTGGAGTGTATCTACTCTGTTGCAATGCCACGTGCTTAGTATGCTGATCATGCATGTAAATATGTCATGCCTTCCTGTTTTTCAGTACCTATTCCATTCATGATAACATGTTTTCAAATTCAAGTACTGTCATTCTACTCTATCGCAATGCCATCTACTTAATTTGGACATCATGCTTCTGAATATCTTATGCATTGTTATTCATCAATATGTGCTTCATCTGTCTACCATACTATGGCACCCCGGCTCAGAGCGACCAGTTTACCATGTATTGCCAGCCCAGAGACCATGTCTTCTGGCAACACACACCATCTTGGTACAGAATAACAACCACTTTATTGATGCTAGCAGAATAGAGTTTACATTACAACAGCTGTCGAGACCAAGCGGCACACTCGGTGCGGCTGAACAATATGTACATTATTTAGTAAACATAAAGGGGCCTCTATCCGAACAACTACGTGGCAGCGGAATAACATCGTGGCAGAAGCTCCATATCATAGGGACACCAATGTGGACACGATCTAGACTCGAACACCGCTCCTCTCCAACGGTACTTTCCTAAAATCTGGCATGACACGCCAGGTCAGTACATTGAATGTACTTGCAAGCTCACAACAGGCATAATCATAATGACAAACAATATCATGATATTTAACCAATTATTAATAATGCAACACTATGTGTCAACATGCTGTCATCATGCTCGAACATCCCTCAGGACAGCTTACCAACTGTGATCATCTCTGGATCACAAACAAACCACCAAAGTGGTCTTTCTCAAGAACAACTCGTCATCCTTACGGCGATCACAACCACGACCATCATTTGGTCCCAAATGCCTCGATGGCCTTTCTGCCATCCATCAACAATGCAAAGTTCATAGCTTAGTGTGCAATTTTTATTAAACGTTGACTCATGGTGGGACCTACTACGAGGTAACCGTGACCGTGGACTCGGCTATCGATAGACTACACACTCTACAGAGGTAGCACACTGTACCCACACCACGGAACCCATGGCCTCACACTCCCATTCGGGTGGACCAACGACATTCCGACAAAACCCTTCCATTGCTCGGTTTAGTCTATTTAGTGAATGTTCGCTCGGTTCGTTCGTTTTAACGAACGTGTTTGTCGTTTAGATCCAGTTAACGAACATTCGTTCGTTAAACGTTCGTCGTTTTTCTTTTTCTCGGATTAAATCCGCGATTTTTCTGATCGCGATTTCTGATCTGATTTTCGTTTTAGTATAACTTCTTGCTCGTTTATCGGAATCAGGTGATTCAAGCGCCTGGAGTTTCGTCTCGAAACCCTCTTTCCGTTTAACCAACTTAAACAAGTTTTTGTTTCTATAAAAAAATTTCCCTAGATCCAGAATAGTAATCGAAGCCTATTTCTTTTGCCGTTTGTCTTTTGTTGCTTCATTCGATTTGATTCTTTTTGCCAACCGGAGTTCTTAAGTTGAACTTTCTGGTTAAGTCTCTTATTTGAGTTTTACCTGTGCATTAGTTGAGTACTTATTGTATGCTTGTTTGTTTGCGATAGAGTACCCGGAGTGCGCCGCTTGTTACTTCGAATCACTAGGTTTCTCGGACCATCAGCAAGGCAAGTAACACTTTGATCATACCTTCTACTACCCAGTTTTATTGCATTAGATCAAACCTCAAACATTGCATGATTAGGACCTAATTAAATTGTGGGATGGGAAGTAGTTGAGGTAGTACCTATTACCTGTTTATTATCAAACCTTTGGGAGTTATTTCTACGTTTGCTTACTATTGCTATGCTATGCTAGTAGACGTGGATTGGGTGAGTGATATCCATGACAGATGTGAGATTTTAAAATCAATGGTTTATCTAAGGTGGCAACTTAAATACACATCTGGGTGGATTGAGGTACCTGGGTATTCCAGGATTGCCTATTTTCTTTTGGACCGCCACCCAGGCTCAAAGGGATCATGAGATTATTCATGCTAGAAACTTCCGTGTGCAGCCACAAGCTACTATGGGCTCTAGCATAGTTGACTAAGTCGTGCGAACTCTTACAGTGGTAGACTAGCAGATGTAGGGGATGTAGGTGGTACGGTCTACCCATCGTAAGGTGCTAGCGCTTCTAAAAGACTATGTCTCGGTCATCCGTTCCTCAAACACCATTTAGTGCAAGACTCCCAACGGAGGAGATCGCGTCTTGTGGGGAAAACTGCTTAAACCTCTACAGAGTGTATAAACTAATCATGGTTAGCCGTGTCCCTGGTTATGGACATCTTGAGTATCTAGTACTTGGATTATCATGTGAATCGCAACATGTTACTATAAAATTAAGCTTGACGGGTTTGTTTAATGATGTTTAATTGGGATTGAGAATGCTGTCAACCATTCTCAATGTTTAACAACCACCATGATAGTTAAATAAATTTATTCCTTTGTAGTAGGGAAAAATTGGTTTTTCGCAAAACTGTAACCATAGAGCTTTCCACCAGCCAAATATGCATATAGTATAGCTGTTTCATTCCATTACTCTCTATGTGTTACCTTGCCAGCATATTCCATGTGCTGACCCGTTTTCGGGCTGCAACGTTAATGTTGCAGACTTTTCGGACGATGATTAAGGATTTTTAGGTCGTGGTTCTATACTCAGTGATGTCGTTGGAGTTGATGGACTCACTTATCTTCCAAGCCTTACGCTGTTATTGTTATTAGATGGCCTTAAGCCATATTTATTGTAATAAGTTCTCTTTTGAGACACTCGATGTAATAAGTGTGTGATTGCTACTCTGTTATAAATCCTTCAAGTACTGTGTGGTGTCAGCATTACTAATCCAGAGATGACACCGGAGCACAGAGATTGGACCGTTTGTGGTCTGGTCGCTACAAGAAGCACAAAGCAACCTTTTAAGGCAAACCACCAATTCGGCGATACAGCCCCCGGACCCCGTCAAGCGAGTCCGGAGTAAACTGCAACAGGATTGCCTGGCATGTTCAGAGCTCACCTAGCAATTCGGCCCCTGTCCCAGTCCCAGTCAAGCGACGAAATCCGTGCCACGTGTACATAATTACGCACTGAAAATAGCATGGACATAGGCGGGGGCACGATCAGGGCACGTCCCGCAATCCGGCTTAATTGCCCTAGGGGCTGTATACCTTTATCATTTTTTCTCTATCAGGACCTAACTCTCTGGAAGCCCTTTCCGGCAGTACGATTGCCGGACACATTACGGGAATGAACAACCAAGAAGGTAAGAAGCTAACATGTACACGGGAACCCCCAGGTGGTCTCTAATAATAATCGATATACCCGCTTTCTACTATCCATACACAGCTTGCCCTTGGATAGGACATGTCAAATGGTCCTATTTTCTGCTTATTGCACTACTTTTACCCAGGTCCGGGCCCTCTTGATGGAGGTAATACCCTACGTCCTACTTGATTATTCTTGATAATATGAGTAGTACAAGAGTTGATCTACCACAAGATCGGAGAGGCTAAACCCTAGAAGCTAGCCTATGGTATGATTGTATGTTGTCCTACGGACTAAAACCCTTCGGTTTATATAGACACCGGAGGAGGCTAGGGTTACACAAGGTCGGTTACAAAGGAGGAGATATGCATATCCGTATTGCCTAGCTTGCCTTCCACGCCAAGTAGAGTACCATCCGGACATGGGACGAAGTCTTCAATCTCGTATCTTCATAGTCCAATAGTCCGGCCAAAGGATATAGTCCGGCTGTCCGGAGACCCCCTAATCCAGGACTCCCTCAGTAGCCCTTGAACCAGGCTTCAATGATGATGAGTCCAGCGCGCAGTGTTGTCTTCGCCATTGCAAGGCGGGTTCCTCCCCCGAATACATCACAGAAGAGTTTGAATACAAGGATAGTGTCCGACCCTTCAAAATAAGTTTCACATACCACCATAGAGAGAATAATATTTCCACAAATCTAATCTACTGACATGTTTTGGCAGCATGACATCATGCCACGACTCGGTAATTATTTGAACCGTTTTTCTTTAACCAGCCCCGCACATAATGCGAGGCAGTTTCTTGACACGTCTTGCCAAAGCAGAGATCATGTTCCCCTTATTATGGGATTCTCATCAATACGAACATGGGTAACCCAACCGTGCATGTTGGTATGACTCCTAGATTTTAGGTAAGTCTCGAACGGACACGAGGAGGACGCCTGATATCCACCCCCTTTATAAAGGGACAAGGCTTTTTCTTTTTTCCCTCCCATGCTCAATCGAATCCTTCCCCCGCCTCGAGTTCTAACACCCAAAGCCCAGGTCAGGTGCTTCGGACTTTCAATCATGTCGGGATCCAGCGTTCAAGGCCGGTGGATACCTTCCTCCGTCACGGAGGAGGACATCAAGAAGTTGAGGGAGGCCAGATATCTGACCGCCGAAATTTTGCATAGGCTGCCCGCCCGAGGGCAGGTCATCCCTACTCCCGAACCCAACGAGAGCGTTGTGTTCGTCTCCCTCTTCCTCCGAGGACTAGGCCTCGCTCTGGATCCCTTTGTTAGGGGTCTTATGTTCTATTACGGGCTAGATTTTCACGATCTGGCCCTGGATTCCCTTCTTCACATTTCATCATTCATTGTTGTTTGTGAGGCCTTCCTCCGCATTACCCCTCACTTCGTCCTGTGGCTCAAGACCTTCCATGTGAAGCCGAAGATGGTCGAGGGGTAGTATGCAACGTGCGGAGGTGCTCTAATAAGCAAAATTGCTGATGCTCCATGGCCAATGGGTTCCTTTCCAGAGGTGTCCGGATTATGGCAACGGGAGTGGTTCTACGTCATAGCTCCTCGAAGTGCCAAGTGGGTAGCTGCCCCCACCTTTCGCTCGGGCCCTCCACCACAACTGATGTCATGGATCAGCAGGGGGCTGAGCTGGGGTCTAGCCAAGGACGTGCCAATACTGCATAGCCGTATCCGAGATCTCTTCGAGGGAGCTTTCAGTCTGGTTATGGTAAAGCAAGTTATGCTGGTTCATCGAGTCCACCCTTGCAAACGCCGGCCCCTCAGCATGTGGGAATTCAACCCAGAAGGACCGCACACTATTCAGAATTTCCTCGGCTTGACATATGAGGAGATGTACAAATCGTTCTTCGGACCCTGAATAGAGTGTCCGGACACTACCAAGGACGTGGGCCTGAACTGCAACCGATCGCTGCCCAAGTAAGTAATCCCATGGCCGAACACACTGTCCTTTTATTTATCATGACATCATTCTGAAGAATCGCTCTTTGACCAGGACTGGATAACAAAGGCGAAGATGATCCGGTGTTCGGCCCCCCTTCCTGAAGGCTTGGACAATCCGGTGCTGGAAAACATGCTCGAGCCAGCACCCTGCCTAGTGCCCTCCAAGGAAGATGAAGGGGGGAATAACGAGGCTAGCATCTCCACGAAGGAGATTAGCGGGAGAGAAGGAACTGAAACTTCCTCTCCCTAGGGAAGGAAGAGAAAAGCCTCTGTGGACCCAGAGACAATGGTCTCCAAACAAGGGAAGAAATCTCCGCCGGAGGGTTCTGTCCTAGGGGACCAGCCCTCCCCCGAGCTGTAAGTAAAAGGGGTAGTTAATAACGAAAATATCTTGCTCTACTTCTGAGGAAAATAATCGACGCATTTATCTTGCAGTTCAGATCTTAGCCCTTCTCAGCAGAGCTCGTCTTCGGGGGATCTTCTTCCGGAGATGATGGAGAGCGAAATACCTCCCCCTGCCACACCGCCTCACGAAGCAGGCAACCCCGAGGTGTCGTCGCAGAGGGTTTCTTCGGATCCAGCAAGGCCAGAAGGTAATCTTATGGCCACCCGAAGTCCTCAGCATCCGGCTCTCGAAGAGAGTCATCAAAAGAGTCCGGCACCATCTGGTGTGCGGTCGGACGTACTGAGGGGTCTGCTGGAGGAAGCGGCTATCTCAGAAGAGCACCGCACATTGATGGGTATGGTGATTGAAAGGATTTCGTCCGCCGAAAGTGGGTTGCATGAAGCCTTTATGAGTCTACTGAAGGGTTTTGAGGTACGTGAAATGATGTACATTTTGATGGTACCGCACATTTTTAGATGTGCCATGTGTAGATAGTAGCCCCTGAGACTCTGGTTGTCGTCGAAAACGGCGGCAAACAGAGGATCATAGTCCCAGGTAATAACCAGACTGCCTTTATGTGCAGGTGGTGGAAGCTCTGGTGGCTAGCCGGACTGATGGGTATGCCGAACTAAAGTGGCAGCTGGATGCGGCAGATGCCGACATCGTGCTTGTCAACAAGCGGCTTGATGAGGCACAGGGTCAGTGATTTTTCTGGTGATTGTCACATAATAAGAGCAGCAAGATGCCAGTATCTTTAATATATTGTCACTACAGATGGAGCGGCCACCGTGGAGACCCTTCGGGCGAAGCTTGCCCGAGCCAAGGAGCAAGCAAGGAGTAGCAATGCGGTCGCTTTAAAGGCAGCCGAGGATTTAAGAGCCGAACAGGTCACGCATTGCGAGAGCAAAGAAAAAATTGCTCAGATGGCCGTGGAGTTAAAAGATGCCGCTGACTGTTACCGGCTTCTTGAAGAAAAAAACTGAGCGAAGGCGACGGACCTGGAGAAGGCCCGGGTGGCTGCCAAGGAAGCCCGCTCCAAAATTAGAGCGACGAAGGAGGAGCTGAATCAAGCTGCGGATATCGTTTCTGGGAAGCCCTTCTTGTTGCGGACTAAGTTTGGAGATCCAAAATATGCGCCTCTAGACCGGCTATGGAGTTCTGCGGACGAGTACATGGATTTGGCTGCAAGTGCTACTGATGCGGCCGAGTACTTCAAGGATCAAAAAGGTCATGAAATGGAGAAGCTGTTCTGTTCACAGTTTCACGCTCCAGTCCGTCCTCTGTTACTGAATGAGCTATTGACTGGTTGGGCCGAGCTCCATAGATTATCCGGACTTGCCATGAGGTCCGATGTGGATCATTTGTGGCCAGGAGGGCCACGGCCGAATATCTCCTTTAGCTTAGTGCAACAATTCCTTGGTGCCGTGCCACGCATTGATGCTGTAAAGAGATCAGCGTGCATAGAAGCTGCACGGATGGCCCTTGCCCATGTCAAAACATACTGGGCAGAGATGGAGGCCACCACTGTTGAAGCACAGGGTTCGGCCATAGGCCGAGTGGCTGCCGAGCACTACTTTGAAGAAGTCCTTGAAGGCGCTCGTTCGATAGAGGCTCAGTGCTCAAAGAATATTATTTTTCAGTGACATGTAGTCCCATTGTACAAACAATGTTTTATTGAATTTATCAAGGCTGTATTTATACTTTTGCCCGAAAGTGCTATGATGCCTCCTGTGTGGCCGTTTATGTATATATGTATATAACCTGAAAGATGGCAGTCGTCGGCTTCAGCCCCCATGCATATAATGCGGGGGTGTTCGCAGAACACGCATGTTCACACTTGATCCAACGTCTTGGTCCATTAAGGAGGTTATAGTGCAGCGAACTAGGCAACCGGACTATAATGCTTTAACACTTTCACTTAGCCAGAGGAGTTTGACAGTGGGGCTACTATATAGCCCCTGGTGGCTCCGCGCTCATCCGGATTCGGGGCGCGTACATGCCTGGCCGGGAAACGGCCCTTCGTTAAGGTGGAGGAGTCCCGAAGATTCCCCTAGGTCATCGAGTGGTTGACCAGTCTCACACAATATCATGATAGTCAGTTTTCGGCTTTCTCTACTAAGGTGCTCGTCCGGATGAACCAGGGCACAATCGCAGTAGTTCTCCTGGTGCCGCCTTAGCCGATAGAGCGGAACGTAAGGCAGCAAAACACAGGAGCCGGGCAAACCCAACATTTGACCAAAGACATGATTTGGAGCTGATGCATATAAGGCCAAACTCGCGACGCCGAACACTCCCTAAGGTATTCGGTCTTTATGATGTAAGCCAGGCCTAAATAGTGCCCTTTATAATAAGCCCCTGGTGTCCAGGTACATGCAATATTCTGACGTGGCCACATGCCAATACGTCATCATCCTTCTCAATTGTATTGAGAATCCGAGGGATGTGTATCAACAAGAGACAATAAAAAAGGTTTACGTAGGGTCTTAATCTAAAAAGAATCCTTGGAACGGGTCCCTGTTGCACGTCTACGCCTGTGTCTCTGTTGTGCCGTATTCTGGACGGGTGTAGCACGATGGTCATCTGAAAAAGAGAGGAACTTAATTGAAAAGTTGCCGTGCAAAAGGTAAGTTATACTAAATAAACAATATATAGTTCAAAATGAGTAAAGTTGAGCCTGATTGCCACTTGTTTGCACGCGTTGAGCCCCTTGTATTGTAATAGGGGTATAGCCATCAAACCTGTATCAATTACATATAGCTGCACCGGACTCGTCCTACCGTGTCCGTGGTCTTAACGACCTGTCAGATGCTTTAGTTGGTGAGGCCGTTTAGTGTGCGGCTGACAAGGCAGCCGCACGGTCTTCCGCGCGCAAGGAGCGCTCAATATTTCCGCTTACTGTAATGATGCCACGTGGACCGGGCATCTTAAGCATGAGAGAAGCATAATGTGGTATTGCGTTAAAGCGAAGAAAAGCTTCGCGTCCGAGTAGTGCTTGATAGCTGCTTTGGAACGAAGCGATGTGGAAGGTTAAATTTTTGCCGCGGAAGTTATCAGGAAAGCCAAATATAACCTTTAGTAGTAGGGAGCCCGTGCAATGGGCTTCTGGGCCTGGCGTTACTCCTTTAAAGGTAGTATTGCTATGGCTAATTTTTATTGGGTCTATCCCCATTTTGCGGACTGTGTCCTGATATATCAGGTTTAAACTACTGCAGCCATCCATCAGGACTTGTGTGAAGTGGTATCCGTCAATCATCGGGTCTAACACCAAGGCAGCCCATCCTGCACGCCGGATACTTGCCGAGTAGTCCCGATGGTCGAAGTTGATCGGTTGGGACGACCAGTGGCAGAACTCCACGGTGATAGGCCCTCGGGCATGTGTCTCTAGGAGTGCCGCTTTGCTTCTCCCCTTTGTCACGTGTAACACGTTTACTATTTTGACTTCTGGTGGGAATTTCTTCTGTTCCCCAGTGCTTTGCTTGCGAGGCTCGTCCTCGTCTTCGCTTGGTGTATCCTGCCCCTTGTGTTCGGTGTTGAGCTTGCCGGACTGCTTGAAGACCCAACATTCTCTATGGGTATGATTTGTAGGTTTATTGGGGGTGTTGTGGATCTGAAATATTTTATCCAGAATCTTGTTTAGGCTGGACAGTTCGTCACTGTTGCCTTTTGAGGGCAGCTTTTGCTGATCCGGCCGAGAGCTTCTGAATCTGGTGTTTACCGCCATGCTCTTCGGGTTGTCTTCTTTATTCTGGCACTTGTTTTTGCTGCGCCATGGTTTCCTGTTTTCGTCCCTGACTTCGGATGTACTTGGGTCGCTGGTGCTGGATCGGGCTAACCAGCTATCCTCGCCCGTGCAAAAGCGGGTCATGAGGCTTGTTAATGCCGCCATTGTTCTCGGCTTTTCTTGGCCGAGGTGTCTGGCAAGCCATTCATCTCAAACGCTGTGCTTGAAAGCTGCTAAGGCTTCGGCGTCCGGACAGTCGACTATTTGGTTCTTTTTAGTGAGAAACATGTTCCAAAGCTTTCGGGCTGACTCTCCGGGCTGTTGAGTTTTATGACTTAAATCGTCTGCATCCGGAGGTCAGACATAGGTCCCTTGAAAATTTGCCCGAAAAGCGTCTTCGAGCTCTTCCCAGCTTCCAATGGAGTTTTCGGGGAGGCTTTTAAGCCAGTGCCGAGCTGGCCCTTTGAGCTTGAGGGGTAAGTACTTGATGTCATGGAGATCGTCTCCTCGAGCCATATGGATATGGAGGATGTAGTCCTCAATCTAGACCCCAGGGTCTGTCGTTCCATCGTATGCCTCTATGTTTACGGGTTTGAATCCCTCTGGAAATTCATGGTCCAGCACCTCATCGGTGAAACATAGGGGGTGTGTGGCACCCCTATATTTGGGTGTATCATGGTATTGGGATGTTTGTTGTGTTGCATTGCATGCTGGAGCGCGCTTGCGTGGCCCGTAGATGGATCTGGTTGCACCGTACTTTTGATGTGAGTCCTCACGTGGATCGCGTTCCGGCTTATGTGCGGCGTCGTTTGCCGTTCTATGTTGGCCACGAGGTCATCTATCCGACTGGATGGCCATTTTTGTTTTTTGATTGCGGGGGATCTAAGGCCTCCTCATCGAATTCAGGTAGCAGCTTTTGCTTTGGGTAGCTCTTGGTGTGGCGATTACCGCCGTACTTCGCTGTAGTGTTGAGTACTACACTCCATCTGATTCTGAGTGTGTCTTGTGCAGCCCTGAGCCTTTGCTTCTGGCTTTTCAGACTCCTCGCAGTGGCAACAAGCCTTTTATGGGTATTCTGTTGCTCTGGGTGCCTGTCCAGTGTGATGTTAGCCGGACTGTTGTCTTCGACGGAGTCGGATTGTTCGGTTTGATTCTCCATGTTGCCGTGGTCGGACGATGGTTCAATGCCGCGTTTGTCGTCCGCTGGCTCACCTTGCTCTATCGCTGGGTCTATATGATCGTTGTTTCTGCCGAGGCAGGATTTCGAGCGGCGCTTATGCCGCCGCTTTGACTGCTTCTCGAGGGAACAACCCTTCGCTACGTCCTTCCGCTCTTCGACACTGTTTTATTTGGTTGCGTCCATCTGTATACATCATATGATGAAGTGGGCGTCCAGTGCCCTGTGGGCAGTGGTTCCTGTTCGTCTCCTGCATCGTCGTCCATACCGTCGATGTCTTCGGGGTCGATGTCGAGCATGTCGGCCAAATCGTCGACAGTGGCTATTAAGTGGGTGGTGGGTGGGTGGCGAATTTCTTCGTCATCCGCAGCCCAATCCTGCCGGACATAGTTCGGCCTGGACTCTCCTGACAGGGAGAGAGACCTTAATGAGTTCAGTATGTCGCCGAAGGGTGAGTGCTGAAAGATATCCGTGGCGGTGAACTCCATGATCGGCGCCCAATCGGATTGAATAGGCACGGGCGCAGGCAGTTCGGAGTCCGTGGCCAGGGAAGAATCTGGTAGTTTGGCGTCACGGCTCCCGTGAAGGGTAAGGTCGATACTCGGCTCGATCGCCGCTGAGAATACGGCCTCCGTGGTGGGGTTTATACGCCCGTCCATGGTTGGCGCAGTAGGCTCCGAATTGAGGGTCAGACCGGTTCCCGGTGCGTTTTCCTGAACACTGTCCGATGGTAGAGCTAAATCATGCTCATCGTGACCGTGCGGCGCACTCGGCAGGGGCTCGAATCCGTCGAAGATCAAGTCTCCACGGATGTCAGCCGTGTAGTTTAAGCTTCCAAACCTGACCTGGTGGCCAGGGGCGTAACTCTCGATCTACTCTAGATGGCCAAGCGAGTTGGCCTACAGTGCGAAGCCGCCGAATACAAAGATCTGTCCGTGGAGAAGAGTCTCACCCTGGACTGCATCGCTATCGATGATCGAAGGAGCCATCAAGCCTAATGGCGACGACACAGAGGAACTCTCAATGAAAGCACCAATGTCGGTGTCAAAACCGGCGGATCTCGGGTAGGGGGTCCCGAACTGTGCGTCTAAGGCGGATGGTAACAGGAGGCAGGGGACACGATGTTTTACCCAGGTTCGGGCCCTCTTGATGGAGGTAAAACCCTACGTCCTGCTTGATTATTCTTGATAATATGAGTAGTACAAGAGTTGATCTACCATGAAATCGGAGATGCTAAATCCTAGAAGCTAGCCTATGGTATGATTGTATGTTGTCCTACGAACTAAAACCCTCCGGTTTATATAGACACCGGAGGAGGCTAGGGTTACACAAGGTCGGTTACAAAGGAGGAGATATGCATGTCCGTATTGCCTAGCTTGCCTTCCACGCCAACTAGAGTCCCATCCAGACACAGGACCAAGTCTTCAATCTCGTATCTTCATAGTCCAACAGTCCGGCCAAAGGATATAGTTCGGCTATCCGGAGACCCCCTAATCCAGGACTCCATCATAGGGGCTTCGCCAAAATTTAAAATTGTAGACTTCTATGGCTAAGTGAGAGTGATAAAGCCTTATAGTCCGATTGCCTGGTTCGTTGTGCTGAACACCTCCCTCGAAGGACCCAAAATTGGGATAAAGAGTGCTCAGGTTTATCCCGAACACCTCAGTACTAGTTACATGGGGGCAGAAGCCGACGACAGGCCAACTCTCAGATTTTATAAACGGCCGCACAGAAGGTAACATTTTAAATTAAAAAAGCATTGCATAGCACAAATGAACTTGTTTCACATTACAGGATCACATGAGCACGTTCATTCAAAAATTACATCTCTGGCATATTCATCCACCACAAGACGGGAACCCTTCAGGACACTGTCATAATACATTTCGGGGTTGCGATGCTCCTTGCCCTCCGGCGGCCCTTCCTTCACCAGCTTCACGGTGTCCAGCTTCGCCCAGTGCACCTTTGCCCAGGCAAAAGCCCTGCGCGCACCCTTGATCCAGACGGACTGCTTTATGACTTCAAGCCGTGGGCAGGCATCCACAAGCCGCCTCACCAGACCGAAGTAGCTGCCGGGCAGGGGCTCGCCAGGCCACATCCGGACTATAAGACCCTTCATGGCCTGTTCGGCCGCCTTGTGAAGCTCGACCAATTGCTTCAGTTGGTCGCTCAAGGGCATTGGGTTTTTGGTCCCAGTATACTGAGACCAAAACAACTTTTTCGTCGAGCTCCCCTCCTCAGCTCGGTAAAACTCCGCGGCATCCAGTACACTGCGGGGAAGATCTGTGAACGCTCCTGGAGAGCTCCGAACTCAGGTAAGTAAAAGGAAAGTTTCCTTCACATGCTTGCTTTGCATAATGAATGCCTTACCCGCTGCTATCTTCTTCACCGCATCAATCTCCTAGAGGGCCTTGTGGGCTTCAGCCTTGGCGCTCCGGGCGCTTTCGAGCGCCTTCACAAGCTCGGACTCTCGCGTCTTAGAGTCAAGCTCCAAGGACTCGTGTTTTTTGGCGAGAGCCTCGAGCTCTTGGTGCACCTCACCCACCCAGGCTTCTTGCTTTTCCCGCTCAATGTGCTCCTTGGTCGCTTTGTCTTCGGCCTCGGACAGTGCCTTCTTCAGGGTCGCCACCTCGGTCGTGGCCCCTGGCAAATTCATGATTATCCTATTACTTTACAACTGAACTTCTTTTTAATATATAGGCAAGGTATTGCTTACCTTTGCTCTCCTCGAGCTGCCTCTTGGTAAGGCCGAGCTCATCCTCAGACCGCTCCAGGTCACGCTTCAGTGCGGAGACCTTCGCAGTACGTGCGGCAGCGGCCAGCAGTGAAGCCTGCACATGCACATAGACATATTTAGATTAGACACCTGAGTCATCATTTGATCCTCTATTCGGCCTTTCTTCACGAACGCCGAATAGAGCATCAGGGGCTACTATCTATGCGGTAATATTTTCTTATATTTCAACTGCTTACCTCAAAGCCTGTTAGGAGGCTGCCAGAAGCTTCGGTTAGTCCGTTTTTGGCGGATTGAACCTTCTCGATCACCGCACTCATGATAGTGCGGTGCTCTTCATAGATGGAAGCGCCCCGAAGTGCTTCCAGTAAGTTGTCCAGTGCCTCTGGATGGGTAGAGGCCACCGGCACGGGCGGCTTGCCCCCCTTAACGGGGGATCGCCTACCGGAGTCCGGAACCATCGAAGGTTCCGGCGCAGTGTTCGGCTGGGGGCCGAACTCAGAGCCCGTGGGAGTCTTGCTCCCTTTGTGCCAAGGGTCTGGAAGGTCGCCTCGAGGCGCCCCCAGGACCACCTCCCCTCGGCTCAGTTCCTTTCGAGACAACACCTCGACGTTGTCCGTAGGGCAAGGGGTGGAGGCGGTCGGAAGAGAACCTCTATTCATATCCGATGAGTCCAAAGAACCGCCCGACGAAGATACGTCGAGATGAGCTCGGGACGGACTGCATAATCATGTTCGGCATGAGGAGAAGCGGGGCAATAACACATACCATGAATTACAATGGTGTCCGGATACTTACAACTTCGCCGAGGGCTTCTCCCTGGGTAACCACTCGTCGCCGCTCTAGGCGGCCGTCGTGGAGCAGTCCGGAAGGAGGGTCTTTCCCTTCTTAGACCCTTCGGCCTTCTCGGTGCGGTCGGCCCTCCTTTTCCTGTCTCCCCCGGCTAGGGGGGGGGAGAACTTTCCTCCTCCTCCTCCTTGTTTTCATGAGAGGAGTGCGCGTCGGAGTCATCGGATGATGTGTCCGATACAACCTTGCGCCGGAGACCCTTTCAGGTCCCCGTGGCCTTCTTCTTGGTCTTCTTCACCGGCACCTCGTAAGGTGCCGGAGCTAGCATCTCCATTAGGAGAGCATCTGCAGGATCTTCAGGCAGGGGGCTGGGCAATCGAGCTGCCCCGCTGTCTTTATCCAGTCCTGTTAATGCCATGCGAGCTTAGATCCCGCACATCATTTAACTGGGGCAAATAAATACCTGTGAGATATAAGAACTTACCGGATTGGTAGGGCGCTTTGCGCTGAGTCCGCAGTCCTTGGTGAGGGAAGGAGGTACCTCGGCGCCCTTGAACAACACCCTCCAGATGTCCTTGTGCGTCGTGTCGTAGAGCTCTCGCATGGTCTGGTGCTTGGCCGGGTCGAACTCCCACAAGTTGAATGCCCGTCGGTGACACGAGAGAATCCGGCGGAAGAGCATGACCTGGACCACATTGACGAGCTTGATTTTCTTGCTCATCATGTTCCTGATGCAGGTCTGGAGTCCGGTCAGCTATACCGGGGAACCCCAGGACAGGCCCTTCTCTTTCCAGGAAGTGAGCCACGTGGGGATTCCGGATCAAAATTTGGGGGCCGCCACCCAGTTGGTGTCGCGCGGCTCGGTGATGTAGAACCACCCCGATTGCCACCCCTTTATGGTCTCCACATAGGAGCCTTTGAGCCAGGTGATGTTAGGCATTTTTCCCACCATGGCGCCTCCGCACTCTGCTTGCTGGCCGACCACCACCTTCGGTTTGACATTGAAGGTCTTCAGCCACATGCCAAAGTGGGGCCTGATGCGGAGGAAGGCCTCGCACACGATGATAAACGCCGAGATATTGAGGATGAAATTGGGGACCAGATCATGAAAATCCAGCCCATAGTAGAACATGAGCCCGCGGACAAACGGGTGGAGGGGAAATCCCAGTCCGCGGACGAAGTGAGTAAGAAAAACTACCCTCTCATGGGGTTCGGGCGTAGGGATGAGCTGCCCTATATCTGGCAGCCGGTGCGCGATATCCGCGACCAGATATCCAGCTTCCCGTAACTTCATGATGATCTCCTCCGTAACGGAGGAGACCATCCACTTGCCTCCCGCTCCGGACATGCTTGGAGTGGTTTGAGAAGAAAGACGCGAACTTAGGCGTTGGAGCTCGAGTGTGCGAGAATGGGTAAGCAAGGAGGAAGAAGGCGTGGGTAAAAAGGGTGAATCCTTGTCCCTTTATAGTGGCAGAAGAGGCGATGCGCCTGCCCACTTGCCTGGTAAAATCGCTTATTCCCCAAGCACCATAATTGATGGCGCGGTTGGGTTACCCACGTCCGTATTGATGAGAATCCCATAATAAGGGGGACACGATCTCTGCTTTGACAAGATGTGTCAAGAAAACTGCCTCGCGATATGTGCGGTGCTGCTTGAGAAAAACGGTTCGCATAATGACCGGGCCATGACATGATGTCATGCTGTCAAAACGTGTCAGCAGATTAGATTTGTGGAAATATTATTCTCTCTACGGTGGTGTGTGGAACTTGTTTTGCAGAGCCGGACACTATCCTTGTGTTCACAATCTTCTATGGAGTATTCGGAGGAGGAACCCGCCTTGCAATGCCGAAGACAAATCTGCGTGCCCGACTCATCGTCATTGAAGCCTGGTTTAGGGGCTGCTGAGGGAGTCCTGGATTAGGGGTCCTCCGGACAGCCGGACTATATCCTTTGGCCAGACTGTTGGACTATAAAGATACAAGATTGAAGACTTCATCCCGTGTCCGGATGGGACTCTCCTTGGTGTGGAAGGCAAGCTTGGCAATACGGATATGTAGATCTCCTCCCCCTCCGGCTCTGTGTAACCCTTGCCCCCTCCGGTGTCTATATAAGCCGGAGGGTTTAGTCCGTAGGACAACATACAATCATACCATAGGCTAGCTTCTAGGGTTTAGCCTCTACGATCTCGTGGTAGATCAACTCTTGTAATACTCATATCATCAAGAACAATCAAGCAGGACGTAGGGTATTACCTCCATCAAGAGGGCCCGAACCTGGGTAAACATCGTGTCCCCTGCCTCCTGTTACCATCCGCCTTAGACGCACAGTTCAGGACCCCCTACCCGAGATCCGCCGGTTTTGACACCGACAATATCCACACTGGCAGAAGCTCGTTTATGGGGTGTTCATGGCAAGCCGGAAGCATAAGCATTACTTTCAGGGTCACCCAATCACTATGGTTAGCTCTGCTCCTATAGGAGACATCATACAAAATAGAGAATCCATAGGACGAGTTGCCAAGTGGGCTATTGAAGTTGGGTCTCATGGTTTGAAGTATATGCCACTTACCGCGATCAAGTCTCAATCGCTGGTTGACTTCATTAATGACTGGACAGAGTTGCAGATGCTGGAGGAGAAACCAGAAAACACATATTGGATGATTCATTTTGATGGGTCCAGATAGTTGGAAGGCTCAGGGGCTGAAGTTGTTTTTAACTTCTCCTCGAGGGGACAAGTTTTGTTATGTGTTGCGATTGATGTTTCCTTGCACTAACAACGCAGCAGAATATGAAGCCTTGCTCCATGGTCTTCGAATGGCTAAATAAATGAGTCTGAGCCAGGTCCGGTGCCTTGGTGATTCAGATTTTGTGGCTCAATAGGTGTCAGGCAAGTGGGATTCCAAGGATCCTCTCATGGCGGCTTATCGCCGCGAGGTTGACACTATTGCAGGGCATTTTAAGGGTTATCAAGTGGAACACATTGACCGCAGAAAGAACGAAGCGGCTGATGCCTTAAGACGGTTGGGATCTCTGCGTAAGCCGGTACCCCTAACACATTTTGGATGTTTTTACAACCCGTCTGTTAAGTTGCATACAGAAGAAGATTTGGCTATTCCTGACCCGGAGGCACAGTTAGTGGTGGCTACTCATGTTATTCCAGATTGGACAGTACCGTTCCTGGCTTACATGACCCGGAGCGAGTTGCTAGAGGAAGAGACCCTAGACCGTCAGATAACCCGGCGGTCCAAGTCAATGACGGTTTCTGACGGAGAGTTGTATCATCGCAGCATCACTGGAGCGTTTCAGCATTGTGTTTCTCCTGAAGAAGGTCAAGAAATACTTCGTGAAATCCATGAAGGGGATTGTGGTCATCACACCGGGTCAAAGTCTCTTGTGGCCAAAGCTTTTTGTCGCAGTTTTTACTGGTTAACGGCTCACGCCGATGCAGAGGATATGCTCAGTAGGTGTGATGGATGTCAAAAATTTGCATGACGAGCGCATGTGCTGGCTCAAGAGTTGCGGATGATTCCAATCACTTGTCCGTTTGCAGTTTGGGGGCTTGACATGGTCGGACCTTTCAAAAGGTCTAAGGGTAAAAAGACACATCTTTTAGTGGCAGTTGGCAAATTCACAAAATGGGTTGAGGCAGAGCCAGTGAGTAAGTGTGATGCAGCCACGGCGGTTCAATTCATGAAAAAGGTGATTTTTCGCTTTGGTTTTCCACACAACATTATCACTGACAATGGCACTAATTTGTCCCAAGGTGCTATGGAGGAGTTTTGTCAACGTGAGCATATCCGGCTTGATGTTTCTTCCGTAGCTCACCCTCAATCTAATGGTCAGGCTGAAAGAGCAAATCAGGAAATCTTAAGAAGTCTCAAGCCCCGGCTTATGGTTCCCTTACAACGGACGCCGGGTTGTTGGGTAGAGGAATTACCCTTGGTGTTGTGGAGTATCAACACCACTCCTAATAGATCTACATGTTATACACCTTTCTTCATGGTTTATGGAGCGGAAGCAGTGCTGCCTAGTGACATCCATCATGACTCGCCTCACGTGGCGGCTTACGTTGAAGCTAATAATGAACAAGCCCGACATGATGCACTCGAATTGTTAGATTAGGAGAGAGACTTGGCAGCAGCTCGATCATCAATTTATCAACAGGACCTGCGTTGTTATCACAACCGCCTGGTTAAGTCCATGATCTTTCAAGAAGGTGACATGGTGCTCCGGCTCATTCAGGATCTGTCGGATGCACACAAGCTATCCCCACCTTGGGAAGGACCTTTTGTGGTCAGTAAGAACTTAAACAACGGGTCATATTACTTCATTGACGTTCAAGAGCACAAAGACTCACGTAACTCGGAGGAGAAGACCCGCCGGCCATGGAACATCGCTGAGCATCGGCCATACTACACCTGAGCTACCGACTCTTGTCATGTACATACTTTGACATTGTATATATTATGATAAGTAATAAAGCAGGACCTCTGTCCTTTTTCTCTTCAAAGTTCATATATCTTTATTATTTTCATGACTATTAAGGAGCTGATCATATCTGAATCTAGATTAACCTTTCTGGTCTGGCTTATGATCGTATTCGAATCTAGCTGTAAATCTCATGATCACTTGGGGGCTTCCTATCCAAAGAGAACATAGCTGTCGTAACCCTCTTGATCGGCTCAAAGCCAAACTCACTAGGGGGCTTCTTGATCGTATCCGAATCATAGCTTAACCCCTTTTGGGTCCGAATTGTATCGTATTCGAATCAGGGTCCTTAAAAACCTCTCGAGGTCATTTGGGGGCTTCCTGTTCAAACATAGGTCGTATTCGAACCAAAGAAACATAGCTGTTGGTACCCTTTTGATCGGCACAATGCCAAAGCCACTGGGGCTATATGATCGTATTCGAATCTTAGCTTAACCCCTTTGGTCTGGTTTACTGATCGTATTCGAATCAGAAACCCCCAACTTTTAGTTAAAAAGTTAATTTATATTGTTTGAAATCTGCTATTTTGTCTTGCTAATCTTTATTGTCTCAAATTCAAGCAATCAACACGGTTTTTTCACCGGCTTGACTATTTGACAATAAGCCGCCAAGGCATGATAGTCATCAGGCATATAGAAGCATTGACTTCTCAAAAAAGACTGGGTTATCAACCTCATCGCCCGGGTCATATAAACCGGTGGTCCAGATGCAAAGGATACATGTATGACTGTTATTTTTGAATAATATTTTCTGTGTCTTTTCGTTAATCAAAAGTTGTTTCAACCTTGTTTATTTTCACGTCTGTTTCTGTTTTTCTACTATGATAAAACCATTGGTCATGTACCGTGTGTTCTGACCCGTGCGGTGCTAAACCGCGAAGCCAGGTTTTTTCCTTTTCTACAGGAATAGAGCTGAAATATTACAGATGTAACCATAAATGTGACACATATATTAACATCGGGAGCAACGAGTCACACACAGCATCTTATTACAAGGCATTAAAGAGCCCACAGGATGGTTATGATTCTCCCCTCGTCGGTTCACCTCCTTCTGCTGATTGGAAGCTGGGATTGGACCAGTCAAAGCTGTTCAGGGCAATGAACTCTGCTTCATCATCAATCAGGCCAGCCGGATCAACTTCCGGAGCGAAAGTATGTTTACGAACTGGCGGGATCAGATCTGTCACCTTATAAGAGGGAGTCGCCATCTTCTTATTCTCCAAATCAAAACCCGGCTGATATTTATCAATTTTTGTCTCATCTCCAAGAATGGTCACTTGAGGTCGAACTCCCCTCACGCAGGCAATGAAGTCATCTTGCTCAAATGGAGTCCCGTCTTCCTTCACGGTAGGGTACCCTTCCGCTACATCCGCCGGGTCTAGATCTAGCACCCACGCTTTGGAGGGGCTCAGGGCAGTCAGGGCTCCGGCTCTGGCACAGGATCGTTTGACCTCTTGATACCTGGCAGGTAAGATTGACAGCTTCTTCAAGACATCGCTCAACCGATTGGGTCCTTGGTTGGTAGGGGAGATGGTGGCAAGTGCTCATTGAGCGCTAGTATACAATTTCTCCACCAAGGTATAAACTGCCTTCAGTTTGGTCACACAGCCTTGGCTCAGATTTTTTCTTCATGGACCTGCGAAGTGTTTTTTTACACAAAGGCTCAGCAGGCGGCTTATATTCTGGGTCAAAAAGAAGGTATAATTGATTAAACACAGATGACTTACCAAAGATGGCAGAGGCCATTTGAGACACCCGGTTCTTTAAGCCGGTGAGTTCGGTGGTAACCTCCTCAAGAGCCGATTCAGCTTTTTCAGCACGTTGTATCAGCAACATCTTTTCTTCGGCCCAGGATTTCTTCTGTGCCGTAAAACTGGTCTTGAATTTTTTTTGTCTCAGAAAGACTCAGTTGGAGTTTAGAGTCAACGGTTTTGGTTTATGCTTCTTGCTCCGCCAACCGGGTCTTTGCATCAGTTAATTGGAAGCTCAATTCAGATAGGGCATTCTGCAAAACATACACAGGTGTGTCAAGGCTTAAGCTAAAGGTTCAAGTCTCAAGTGCTATGCACCGCAATACCACTTGACACTTGGGGGCTAATGTCTACCAAAGCAATTTTTTATGACTCTTATATATTTCAAGTCCCAACTGCTTTACAAAGTAACAACACTCGACACTTGGGGGCTAATGCATGATATTCAGAAAGTTTCCTAATATTAAGCCGGATTGCAATACTTATTGGGACTGGTAAAAGGCAGTTATGAAGTTAAGTACTGGTTCGTTTATGATAAATTGAGCCGGCCCTTGGGGACTACAGGTGAAGTTTGCACTACTTTGTTGAACTTTTTCAAAACTTAGAGAGAAAGTATCAATCTATATCATAAAGTCTACAGATCATTTAGGTTCATCATCTAAAGACTTGGGGGCTGGCAGAGTATAAGTAAACCGGACAACATACCTCATACTTCAGTTGCAATTGCTTGACCATCTCAATTTCTGACTCACGACTGGAATGAACATGACTGAGATAGTCAAACAGTATATCACTCAGATGAGTGTAGTGAGAGATATCAAAACACACTTTTTGCTTCTCCAAGGCTTCTTGTTTCCCAGTGTGCCAGTCTAACACAGTGGGGGTCCCCGGTTCAACAAATCTGCTGCCAGTTATCAGAACGTCATGGTCAGAAGACATTGGCGGGTTAGCTAAGCCGGATGGTCTGGCGGTAGAGGGATCAACAACGGTATCATCAGCTGACGGCTCAGGAGAGTCTAATTGAGTGTCAATAGCTGGGTCTTCTGGTGCTTCAGTTCAAGGGGGAGAAGTTGGCATGGTCGGTTCAGGTGCAAGAACTGACGGGTCTTCCGCCGGTTTAATCACCTTGGCCTTCCTGGACTTGGCTTGACCACTAAGAAAGATTTTATGAGACAGTTAGTATAATGATGTAGTTTGAAGGACACAGAGGAAAGATAATTTTTTCCTTACCTAGGGGCAGTCTTGAAGGCCGGAAATTGAGTCTGAGATGAGTCGCTAGAAGAGCGAGAAATCTCCTGCAAAAGGTAAAATAAAGTCAGTGATACAAGAGAATAGACTCATTAATGAAAGCAAAGATGAAGATAAAAGAGACCTCATTCTGGCGTTTTCGAGGAGTTTGTTGTACAACGGAAGGCGGTTCATCATCGTTCCGGGCCTGATGGCGGGTCTCATGTTGTTGCTTTTTCAAAAGAAAATGAGGGTCCAATTAAGCCAAAGGGTGTGAAAACCTTACTTTCCGGGTTACCAGTCGAAGTTTCTGTCTTGGCAAAGGGGCCGAGTCGGAGGAAATAGTTACCTCTTCTTCTACGACATGGCTGGCCCCCGTGTCGTCCTGGTAATAGTCAGTGTCAATAAGGTGATTAAAAAACTGGCCAAGAGAGTCAAGGGCTACCTCCGACTCAGAAACATCATCAAGCTTTAACAGCCCTAAAGTAGTGCTCCTCTTCTTCTTGGACCTTCGGGTCGTCTTCCTGGCGGCCATGGCAGCGGCTTTAGCCTTCTTGGCAGCTTCATGGTCATACTTGGCCTTCCAGAAGTCAGATTTGGCCTGTAAAACAAATAAACAAGATAAAAGGTCATGCAAGTATTTAAAACTACTGAGAAAAAAACAAAGAGAAAGAGATCAGGGGTTTTTACCTCTGGCGCCGGGTTAAGTTTGCAGAAGGGGTTTAACCCGACTTTAATGCAGTCTTCGTATTTGCCGTTAGTTGAACGGAGCTGACATTCAAACAATATCTTCTTCAGTTAGTTGAACGGAGCTGTGACAAAGAGAATCATCTGGGCCTCCTCCATAGTCATACATCAATTTGGATCGGCGGCTTAGAGGGATGACCCGCCATGAGATCCAGCAACAGGTCAAATCAACTCCGGTTAAGCCATTCCCAGTAAGGCATTAATCCTTCTAATGGATGGAATAAGCTTCTTGCGTTCAACAGCAGTAAGTTTATCAGGGAGCGCAAACTTGGAATCCAGACGCTCCGCGCGATAACCGGGCAGTGGTTTTTCATTGGCTAGAGACGTATCTTGGCAATAGCACCAAGTCTGATTCCAATCTTTGGGATGACTCGGTAAGACTATTAAGGGGAAAAGGGCGCCCTATTGGCGCTGAATTGAGATTCCACCGAGTTCCAAGCTAAGGCCGTTGGTACACTCATTCTGGCGGTTCAAATAAAAGTATTCCCTGAAGAGCTCCACAGTCGGCTCTTCTTGAAGGTACACCTCGTAGAGAACTTGAAAATTGCAGATGTTGGACATGGAATTGGGTCCAAGATCTTGAGGGTGAAGTTTGAAAAAATGAAGAACATCTCTGAAGAACTTTGAGTTGGGTCGTGAAAAACCCTGGTTCATGTGGTCAATGAAGACAATAACTTCACCGTCTTTGGGATTAGGCCGTTCCTTGTCCAGGTCAGGAGCACGATAAGACATAACGTTTCTCTCTGGCAAAAATCCAATGGTGACAAACTCTTTCAAGTTATCCTCAGTCACTGTGGAGAGGACCCAGTTGCAGATGGTCAGTGCTTTGGACGGCATGATGAAAAACAGACTGAAAGGAAAGTGATGTGCCAGTTCAATCCAAGGATGAAATTAAAAGTTAAATGATGATGGTACAAATAAGTAATGGCGGCTTACGAAAGGGCTAATGTTATAAAGGAAAAGTGAGCCGGCGCCATAAGCCGCCATATGTCGGATGTGGGGTTCCGGCAAACCCATAAGGTTCAAACTCCGGGGTGCGCGCGAAGTCTTTCCCTCCTACCAATCTACGCCCTGGCTCGCTAAGATCTCGCGGACGAACTCAACAAATTAGCAACACAGAAATACACGAGATTTATACTGGTTCGGGCCACCGTTGTGGTGTAATACCCTACTACAGTGTGGTGGTGGTGGATTACCTCTAGGGCTGATGATGAACAGTTACAGGCGAAGAACAGCCTCCTGAGGTTTAGGTGTTCTTGTGAGTAGGCTCTCGATCGGGTTGGATCAAGCTAAGATGAGATGAGGTCCTATCTTCTACTATGGTGGCTAGCACTACTTATATAGGCCCTGGTCCTCTTCCCAAATATCGAGCAGGAAGGGAGCCAACAACAACAGGCAAATTTGAAGGGGGACAACTAGTACAAGCTATCCTGGCAAAAGTAGGCTTCGCCTGCGCAAAGATCTCGCCTGCGCAAAGCTCTGGTGGTGACACTGTCTTGGGATCCACGATGACCTCCATCCTGCTGTCCTTCTGGTCTTGGTCTCATTGCACTGAAATGGCAACCTTTGCCTGGTGCCTTGGTACTCCTCGCCTGCGCTTGCCTCCTTAGCACCAAAGAGGAAACAAGGATGCTGCGCGCGTTGGCACCCGCCTGGTGTCGTTCGTCATGGCTCATGTCATGAGAGCCTCATGAGGTTCACCTCGCCTTGATATCTCCACTCCCCATGAGCTTGCCGGATCAGGCCACTCTAGAGGAGGTCTTGCGTCGTCCGCCTCGCGAGGCTTGGCCCCTCACGAGGGTCTTGGATGCTTTGCTGGTGAAGACGGGGCGTACGGCCTGCTGGCTCAGCCAGGCCGTGGGCCGCAGGCAGGCAGGTCCGGGGACCCCCGTTCCCAGAACGCCGATAGTAGCCTCCGGGCCCAAGGTGCGCTCGGGCTTGGCTTCGAGGCGAAGCCAAGGGTCAAGTCGGAGCACTGCGGGCCCCAAAAGCCTGCGACCTCGGTTGACGCGTGGCGGTCAATTGGTCGTGGGTGTCTCCGCTTCCCCACACTGCCTCGGCAACTGCACCACTTGACGAGTCCTTACGACATGCAAGGAAAACAATCATTACCTGCGATCGTGGGAGGTGACGACTGGACTTCTCTTGCTATAAATGGGAAGGGGGCGGAGCCCCCGTCGCCCATCTCTTCCCCGCTTGCTTGCTTCTTCTTCTCTCCACTGCTGCCAACAATGGCGCCCATCAGAAGGTTCTCCGCCAAAGAGAAAGGGAAGACCCCCCGGGACGTCCGGGAGCCACTTCCCTAGAAAAAGAGGCCTCCACCGTCATGATGAACTGGCGACACAGGTGGTGTTGAGGCCTTGGTGCGAGTGGCCTCCTCCGGGGTATCCGTTACCCCTGTACGCCCAAGCCGGGGGCTCAGGAGGGCGGAGCAACAAGGAGAGCCGGCCGCGCCGCGCCCGGGATTGGCGCGCCGCGATGACGCGCGCCGTCACCCCCGGAACCCACGCCGCGGACTTCTCGCGCGAGCTGGTGTTGTGGGCGCCGATGCCCCCAAGCTCTTGGATCCGCCTTCCTTGGTTCTTCTCCGATGTGATGCCGCCGCGGGGACCTCTTGAGCTCTGGTTGCAGCACGCCGACTGCGGCGCTGCGGCGACTGGAGCAGAGATCGAAGTGATCGCCATCGGCAAGATCTTCATGACTCATGGCTGGAGCGAGATTGCGTGGGTCTGCCGCGCGAGGGGCGCCCTCGCAGTCCACCTTGAGTACGATGGTGTCTCTGTGCTCTGCTTCAAGGTCTTCGATGCCGAGGGCCGCCGCCTGGAGTGCTACTCCGGACAGGAGCGCGAGGCTGATGCGCGCTCCGCTCACGATAACTCCAGCAACAACATCCCTTGGGAGTCCAGTAGCTCTCCCGAGCTCTACGAGACTCCGGAGACGAGCGAAGACAGCTACGTGCCCCTGAGCTCTCGGCGTGCTCAGAGGAGTGATGTCGCGTCTGGCCGTCACCGTTGCTGATCTGGATGGGGTTGGCGCCGGCCTCCCATGGCCCGCTGTTGATGATGGCATATACCACGGGAGGTGCTACCTCTTGAGCACAGCGTTGGATTTCCCCGAAGAGGAAAGGATGATGCATCAAAGTAGCATAAGTATTTCCCTCAGTTTTTGAGAACTAAGGTATCAATCCCGTAGGAGGTTGCGCGCGCGTCCCTAGTACCTTCACAAAACAAATAACTCCTCGCAACCAACGCGATAAGGGGTTGTCAATCCCTTCACGATCACTTACGAGAGTGAGATCTGATAGATATGATAAGATAATATTTTTGGTATTTTTATGATAAAGATGCAAAGTAAAATGAAATCAAAGTAAAAAAGCAAAGGAAATAACTAAGTATTGGAAGATTAAGATGAATTACTGTTGAGCAATTGACAGGATTGAGCATAGTTATGAGAATATCTAGGTATGATCATGTATATAGGCATCACGTCCGAGACAAGTAGACCGACTCCTGTCTGCATCTACTACTATTACTCCACTCATCGACCGCTATCCAGCATGCATCTAGAGTATTAAGTTCATGAAAAAAGAGTAATGCCTTAAGCAAGATGTCATGATGTAGAGAGATAAATTCATGTAATATGATAAAAACCCCATCTTGTTATCCTCGATGGCAACAATACAATACGTGCCTTGCTGCCCCTACTATCACTGGGAAAGGACACCGCAAGATTGAACCCAAAGCTAAGCACTTCTCCCATTGCAAGAAAGATCAATCTAGTAGGCCAAACCAAACTGATAATTCGAAGAGACTTGCAAAGATAACCAATCATACATAAAAGAATTCAGAGAAGTTTCAAATATTGTTCATAGATAATCTTGATCATAAACCACCAATTCGTCAGTCTAAACAAACACACCGCAAAAAGAAGATTACATCGAATAGATCTCCACAAGAGAGGGGGAGAACATTGTATTGTGATCCAAAAAGAGAGAAGAAGCCATCTAGCTAATAACTATGGACCCGATTGTCTCACTACAAAAAAAAGACACATCCATGACATTTTGGGCCGAACGAAATTTTTTCTGTCATACATATGACACTTCTATGACAATAATTGTGACAAAACCAGGCATCATCATAGATGTGGTGGGCTCCTACTTGTATGACAAAAAATCATGACAGAAAATGGGCTTTTCATCCTGGGAGGGCCAGAGACGCAGCTGCATGACATTCTTTGGCCGTCCATGACGGAAAAAACCGTGGTAGAAGTGAGGGGGAGGAAAATTTCGGGGAGTTACCGGTTACGGTGGGAGGTCGGGGTCGAGCGATGCGCGTTTCTCTCGTACACGTACGCGTGTGTGTGCGAGGCGTTGGCACTAACCGAGCCCAAGCGATGCGTTGGGCTCTAACTGAACCCGAGCGATTGCACTGCAGGCTACGCATTACTGAACCCGAGCGATCTATCGATGGCTGTTAAGTGAACCCGGTCAAGTGATTCCTTCGCTACTGCTGCTAACTAAAGCCGATCGATGCTGCCTCTGGGATGAGCAGTGAGAGTTGCATGGGGGTTTGGATGAACAGTGAGCGGTGGCATTGCCTCTGGATGAACAGGACCCCGTGGTGTGGTGGAGGGCTGGATGAACAGTAGACGGTGGAGGGGTGCCCGTGGAGGGGTGGTTGAATAGGACCCCGTGGTGTGGAGGCTGGATGAACAGTAGACGATGGAGGGGTGCCCGTGGAGGGGTGGTTGAACAGTATCCGATGGAGTAGCGCGCGGTGGAGGCTGGATGAACACGAGCACGTGGAGGCTACAGGAGGTCGACGGTAGCCCGTGGAGGCTGGAGGAGGTCGACGGTGGAGATGAACAATATCCCGTGGAGTCCCGTTTTGCGGTACACCACACCCCTCCCGATGAATAGGACCCCCGTTTTGACCGTAGGAGGTCCATTTCGTTCGTTTTGCGGTATGCCACACCCCTCCCGATCAACAGGACCCCCGTTCGACCGTAGGAGGTCCATTTCGTCTGTTTTGCGGTACGCCACACCCCTCCCGATCAACAGGACCCCCGTTTCGACCGTAGGAGGTCTGTTTTCTCCGTTTTGCGGTATGCCACACCCCTCCCGGTCAACAGGACCCCGTTCCGAACGTAGGAGGTCCGTTTCCTCCGTTTTGCGGTACACCAGGCCTCATTTCCATCGCATGTTCCGTCCAAGCCCTCCCGATGAACACGACCACGCATTCTGTTCCGACCCAGCCGGTTGGCTCCCACGTGTTCCGTTGCCTCCCGATGAACACGACGCATTCCGTTGCCTCCCAATGAACACGACGCATTCCGTTGCCTCCCCATGAACACGACACATTCTGTTGCCTCCCCATGAACATGACAACAACGCTGTTTCTCCGTTCCGACCCAGCCATGTACATGAGCCCTGGCTGTACATATGCGCGAGTAGGCGTTCGAGACCCCGCCCATATGTACACATATATGGCCGTGTTTTCTTTCTTGCACCCTGGCCCCTATACGTACGTGTAGATGCTACGTGCGCGCCTCTACTACGACATGGACGCGCCTCTACTACGACACGTGCTTGCCTCTACATCCACCAGTATATATGTACATACACGTTCGCTACCAGAATGACAACGCTACGTATGCTTCGACCAGGTGGGTCCCGACTGTCAGGCACTTCCTTGCATGCGAAGATGTAGCTGGTGGGTCCCAGTAGTCAGGGGGGTGAATCGTTTTTTTTTGCCCGGACACACTTCCTTGCGTGCGAAGATGTAGCTGGTGGGTCCCAGCAGTCAGGGGGGCGAATCGTTTTTTTGCCCGGACGCACTTCCTTGCGTGCGAAGATGTAGCTGGTGGGTCCCAGCAGTTAGGGGGTGAATTGTTTTTTTGCCCGGACGCACTTCCTAGCGGGTGAAGATGTAGCTGGTGGGTCCCAGCAGTCAGGGGAAACACTTTTTTCATGAAATACAGTGGCCCATCTGGTGGGTCCCAGCTGTTAGGTGGAGGAATCATTATTTTCCGCGTAATATGGAGGCACTTAATTGTTGCGGCCGTGGACATAGCTATCAGCCTCTCCATGTACGGTCCATGTCCGATGGAAGTCGTTCCTTGACCACGTTGACCATGCCACGCCGAGAGAACCAGGGCGGTGGACGACAGCGAGGCCTAGGAAGGGGACGACGCGGAGCCGGGGAAGACGCGGCAGTGGAAGCCCACACGGAGAGGAGTACAAGGGTTCACTGGTTCGGCTGCGGTGTGAGGCTGCTGTTGCCGCAGGGCCTGGCCAGCGGTGGGAATAGTAGGGGTCGGTGAGGCCTCCACGGCAGCACATCCGGCCACCGGAGGCAGGAGCATGCGGCACGACCGGCGCTGCTTTGGGCGGCTGGAGCAAGAAGACCAGAGGTTGAAGAAGCACTACGGCCGTTGGATGGACATCGTACGGTCACTTGAGCTAGAATCGTTTATATTGACTAAGTTGACAAAGCCCTCCGTCCCCGTCAACTTGGTAGGCCCACAAGTCAGCCTCCCACCAAGGTGGGTCCCAGCTAGCAGGGGGGATTCATTTTTTTGTGCGTAATAGGGAGGCACTTTCGGTGGGTCTGAGCTGACAGCAGGGGGAACGTTTTTTTCACGAAATACGGTGGCCCGTCGGGTGGGTCCCAGCAGTCAGGGGCAAACATTTTTTTCATGAAATACTGGTGGGAGTCCGGTGGGTCCATGCTACCAGGTCGAGGAATAATTATTTTCCGCGTAATAAGGAGGCACTTCCTTGCGGCTGCCGTGGACCCAGCTGTCAGCCTCTCCACATACAGTATTCTTCCGATTGAATTCGGTCGTTGACCACATTGACCACGCCGCGCCGAGAGCACCACGGCGATGGACGACGGTGAGGCCTAGGAAGGGGACGACGCGGAGTCGGGGAAGACGTGGCCGTGGATGCCCACGCGGAGAGGAGTACGAGGGTTCACTGGTTCGGTTGCGCTGCCGTCACCATAGAATAACAGGGGGTGTGGGTGAGTGGAGTGGAGGGATGGCCTGGCCAGCGGTGGGAGTAGTATGGGGGTGGTGAGGCCTCCGCGGTAGCACAGCCGGCCACGGGAGGCAGGAGCAGGCGGCACGACCGGCGCTACTTTGGGCGGTTGGAGCAAGATGACCAGAGGTTGAAGAAGCACTACGGCCGTTGGATGGACATCGTATGGTTAGTCGAGCTAGAATCGTGCATATTGACTAAGTTGACAAAGCCCTTCGTCCCCGTCAACTTAGTAGGCCCACTATACTGGGTCCCAGCTAGCAGGGGAAGTATTCATTTTTTTGTGCGTAATAAGGAGGCACTTCCTTGTGTTCGAATATATAGCTGGTGGGTCCGAGCTGTCAGCGGCGGTAACGTTTTTTTGCGAAATACAGAGGCCCTTTCGGTGCGTCCTAGATGTCAAGTGGAGGAATCATTATTTCACGCGTAATAAGGAGGCATTTCCTTGCGTGCGGCCGTGGACCCAGCTGTCAGCCTCTCCACGTACAGTCCACTTAAGATGCATGTCGGTCGTTGACCACGCCACGCCGAGAGCAACAGGGTGGTTGACCACGCCACACCTAGGAAGGGAACGACACGGAGGCAGGGAAGACTCGGCAGTTGTTTTTGTTTCCCACGTGGAGGGGAGTACGACTAACGACGGTTTACTGGTTCGTCTGCCGCCGCCGGAGAATAATAGCAGGTGTGGGTGAGTAGAGGGATGGCTAGGCCAGCGATGGGAGTACGGTGGGGCGGTGAGGCCTGCGCGGCAGCACAGCCGGTCGCGGGGAGGAGGGAGCAGGCAGTCCCGCCGTCGCTTGTTTGAGCGGCTGGAGCAGGAAGAGCAGAGATTGAAGAAGCACGACGGTCGTTGGATGGACATCTAACAGTATGCAGGCCATCTGTGGAAAGCCTCAAATCTATGGAAAATAGCATACAACCCATCTGCCATTATTTCAAATAATTTATAGCCCATTTGCTAATTCTTACGGGTTTTTTGGAGCCCATATTCTTTTTGTTAGCATTACAGCCCATATTGTGGCCACGGTTAAAAAATTATACAAAATTTTGCATATGTCGGTGCGGTCTGAACTATTTTTAATCCCGAAATTTCGAGTCACATTCAGACTGATTTTAAAAATAAATGTATATCAATATAAAATCCAATAAATTGTCCACACATAAAAATCAATGCAATTTAAAATCTCGAAATGAAGAAAAGATATTTGAAACTAATTGCCAGTTTGATGTGTTTTAAAAATGTACAACCCATTTCTCATTACTTATAGGCCATTTTCTCGGCCAGCCGAATGAAGCTTTCCTCATCTTGAAAGATTTGCAGCCCAACAGGCCTGATAAAGCGACTTACTTGACAAATCACAACAAAACTGGGCTAGCCATTTTCAGAAACAAAAAAAACTACTACGCTGGTCTGTGGTAAACATAAAAGAAAAGGTTGTCTAGACAGGCCAGAGTGTCCCGCACAGCCCAGTTGACACCCTGCTTCCGTCTCAAAAACTAATTAGATAAATGCCACTCCAATTATGGCGATTCATAAAAATGCCACTACAATTTTTTGCAAACTTTGAAAAATGCAACTGTAGTTTGCAAACTTTGAAAAACGACACTCCAGACTTCGAAAAATGCCACTAGAAATGGCATGAAATAGCATTTTTCAAAGTTTGAAAATTGCAGTGGCATTTCTCGGATACACCAGATTTTGAGTGGCATTTATCAAATTAACCCAAAACAAAAATAACTGGGCGAGCTGCTGGGTCCCTGGTGTCAGCCGCTCGTTGTGCAATTCTCTCGTTTATTGACTATGTTGACAATGGCATGGGACCCAGATGTCAGAAATCCACTAGGAGAAGCCTTTTTTATTGGCTTGAAATAAGGAGGCACTTGCTTGCGTACTGCCATGACCTTGGCAGGTCCCTGCTGTCATCCTCTCCACGTACAATCATCTCCTGATAGTGTACGCGTCAACTTGCTAGGCCCATAAGTCAGCCTCTAAACCCGTGGAGGACAAATACAACCCATTTAAAAAAATAACAGCCCATTCCATACACTCAAACGGAAAGTTCAACATTCAGAGAAAAGTAACGAGTCTGATCCACATATAGAGTACTGAACTTCCACAGTGACAACCATCATAGCCAAGTTAACTATCTACTCCCACTAATACTCTAGTACCGTACAAGTACTAACTTACTCTTAGCTAACTAGACGATGCCGTCCGCCATCTGTGGTACATGCTATACGCCTGCACTGGCGTCGTGCGCCTCGCCTTGGACTTGCAATAGGTGCTATAGGGCATGTTGCTCGCGTGCGTTGGCCCTTTCCATGCCGGCGTGGTCCACCGAAGCTTCGGCTTCCAAGCGGGAAACCCACTTGACGATATGGTAGTAAAAATCAGCGTCGCGAACGCGTGCGTGCCCGACAGCCTCTAGGGCTATTTGCCGGGCACCGGCCTCCACGTAGTCGGCCCAGTTGCGGGCACTCTGCTCGCGACTCAAAGCGTCGGTGCACTGCTGCTCCATGTCCCGCTGGCGGCGCAAATCGGTGATACGCTGCTCCTCTGCTAGGCGTTGGCGCTCCAACAACTCCTGCTCCTCCGCCATGCGGTCGCGCTCCAACAACTCCTTGATCTCCGCATTGCCATCTAAAGAGAGATAGAATGCCTCCTCCCTCCTTCTGCCTTCCGGTGAAAACCTGAACACTAGTTCCGGCAGTGACCGCCTCCAGCGTCGCCTACCACAGACGGGCGGGAGCATGGCGGACGTGGCGACCGACGTCGGGCCGGTGGGGACTTATGATGATATGGCGAGTTGGGTCATGGTGGCACCGGAGAAGGCCGTGAAACAGTACTGCGACAGTCATCGGAATTCAATGCATAATGGCTTAGCGTGCCAGCTTGCCATGGAAAACTAGAGAAACTGAAATTATGACTATGACGTCCCGTCTCGTCTGGGTTGCACGCCGACATGGCGGTCAAACGAGTGCACTCGAATCATCTCCCTCCTTGTCAATAATGATTCCACGGATTTAAAAAGCCCGCAACAATTAAAGCGTATCTTTTTTCGCATCAGTTAGCTGCCTTAATTACGGCCGGCTGCATGCAGGCACTTAGAATCGCTCGCAGGCAGTACGCGAAGTAGCATGCAACGAGTCGTAGCCGAGGGCATGCATGCAGCCACTTAAATCGTTGGAATTAATTAGGCTTAAACTTCTGCATGCCGTTAATTATTGCCATGCCTTGGTCTTTTTGCTTTGCTCACGGGACTAATAAACCCGGACGGAGGGAGTACCTTGGTTGGTGAGAGGTTTGAATTAAGCCCTAGAAAGCGTAAAGGAGGTACTAGTATGTGCGTGATCCGCTATTTATTCGTGTAGGATCGAGTAGGTCGTTTCTTGAATTGAGCCCTGCAAACCGGAAAGGAGGTAGTACGTTGGTGATCCACTATTTATCCATGTAGGATCGATAGTGTAGCTTGTCAGTTTCTTCAGAGGTAGGCATTTTTATCCATGTAGGATCGATAGTGTAGCTTGTCATTTTCTTCAGAGGTACGCATTTTTATTCAAAAAACTGCCACTTCACATCTTGTGTCACAAATAAAACTGCCAGGAGCACATTTGTAGGCTAGCTAGTGATCGATCAGTAACTTGTAAACATTGAGCGAACAGAAATAAGTAACTGTTAATGCATCTCAATGATTCATAGATCATATACAAATATGTAGCTCCAAAAGCAAAGATCAGCCACTTTGGATCTTGCCTCGCAACAAAAACTAACAAGTATGATTCCCATACATAAGATCAACATGTTAATGCATCTCAATGATTCACAGATCATATACAAATATGTAGCTCCAAAAGCAAAGATCTAGAAAAAACATCTGTTCTTCCTACTAACATGGATGCTTCTCTTGGCCAACATTCAGTACATACTGAAAGACAAATTTGTTTGTGAAGTCTACAATTCCTCTTGCAAACGTAAGTGGTTTCACCAATAGCTGGAACCATGAGAATGAACCACACATGATGGAGGAACATCCACTGCAATTTGATTTGGTCTTCTCTCGATCACACCGCGAGACTATTTTCGGAATACAAACTTTAAATTAGGCAAAATGATGCCCATTGTATAAACAGACCAAAGCAATGAATCACCTAGTGTTGGCCAATAAATAGTACAGTACTACTTTTCTGCAGTCCATGAAGTGACTATCCAATCTTTCCGTGTCTATTTTCAAATGGCACTGCATGCAGTGACTATACTATTCTCTTGTGCAGTTCAACCAAAATTGCGGACACTTTGTTTGTTTGCCAAATAGCAACGGGCAGACATCTCTGTCTGCACAATTATCAAGCAGCTAGTAAACATATACCACACCTTGTATTTTCGGTTTAAACATGTCTCTTCCGCTTAGCATCTGTCATGTTCTACACTGGACAATCTAATACAGTTATGTTTTGCCCTGGACAATTTCATACTGAATTGATTTGCTGGTTCAGAGCAGAAATATAGCACTTATTCTTCATCAGACCAAGGATATCCATGTTCGCAGTGATGGAATAGGTGAAATCGATACAACCGAAATTGAGCATCCAATCATTGAATCCTGTCCTGCACCTCCAATGTAGGTCCACCCTGCCAATAAATTCACATGCAAACCACTAGTATTACTATCTAATGACAGTACAAAAAAAGTGGCAAGATAGTAGCAAACCATGTACCTTCGTAATGAACAGCTCATAGTGCCACCAATTGGATATGAAGGTTTAGAAAAAACATGCTCCTAATGTTGAACCAGTTGGACTTTTGGTGTAGTTCCACTAAAATCGAGGTTCCCTGTTTGCCTAGATATTGAAAGTGTGATTACTCTATAAGTGGCACTAGTTGAAGCATAGACTCACAAATATAAGCATTCCAATTTCTTAATGTGAAAAGGTAGCAAGACTGTTTCTAACCACCTGTTTGAAGGAATAAATAAAGCAACATCGGCTGATGTCAGGAAGGCATACATAGTTTTTTCTGAAAAACTGAGCCATTCCTGACCTTTCCTCTTCTTTTAAGCAAATTTTGTGTAGCTCTACTAAAATAAAATGCCATCACCGCCTTGACAAATCAGTGACACTGTACAAAAGGAAATGACTTAACATTACATCATGATGTCAGGTATGTAGTCGACAGGCATTAGAGACAAACATACAAACCTCCTCCAATAACATAATGAACATTAATTTTAACAAAGGTGTGACTAGCTTTACCGGGATAATTTGAGTGAACTATACACCCTTTGTTCCTTAACATAAGACATTTTCGCGGTTCAATTTAAAGTACCCAAACTTCTAGTATTTAGAAAAACAGGTAGTAGTTTTCTTGAGCACATATCTGGGAAAGCTTGCCACACTTTATTTATGTCCATACGCTAATGCAACACCATTCGAATACTACAAATATACACTAATCCAGTGGCTAGTGCAACAGTAGAGTAGTTAGTTTATTACAGGGTACAGTACAATGGTTTTACTGAACAGATTTCAATAAACTCTAGCACTGGAAGGTTTCTATAAGAATTAACAATACAAAATGTAAAGGTAACAAGTTTCAGCATTGATATACTAGCTGTGCATGAGCATTAAACCAAATACAAAAGTCTGAAGGTAACTAGCATTATTAACTAATGACAGTATAAAAAATTGCAAACCATGTACCTCCAAGGTAAATATCATTTCGAACTCGGGGGGACCTTAAAAAATGTTGTCCCAATCTTGATAATTGATCAAACATAAAAACTTGATCGAACAAATCAAGAGAATAGCCGGAGGAGGAGGTGCCCACTCTTGACCTTTCCTCTTGTCTTCATAATTGTCTATGCAGTTTAACCAAAATAAAATGACATCATCGCCTTGGCATTTTGGTGACACTGTACAAAAAAATTAACTTATCTCATGAAAGTGAGGTATGTAATCTATAAGCATTAACAGTCCACAATCAATAGCTAACCCTGAAATAATCCAGTGACATTAAATGGCATTGCTTAAATTTATCGGTGGCATTAGACTGAGAGTGGCATTAGTTAAATGTGGCATCACTTTAGCAGTAGCATTACTTGACTTGACTGCTGGCGTTATACTAACAACAAAAAAGTGGCAATAAGAGCATGGGAGGCCCATTCGGACAGTGGGCGCACCAGTACGATGTACCTCCACGGACGCAGAGTGGTGAGGGAGGTATGGTTTCCCAGAGCAACAAATATCCAGGCAGCATATGTGGATTGTGTCCCTTTTTTGTTCTCATTAGCCACCTTTTTCCTATGCAAGGACAACAAACCGATCGACCTGGTCATTCTCTGTTGCATTGTCATGCCTTTCTACCCTTTTTCAACCAAGAGACACGAGACTCGTTCCTTAGCTACTGATTTTCCCCTTTTCAACCTAGATGCGGGTTTGATGCCTACTCTCTTGGACAGCACAGTCTCCCTTCCTTTCCTTATTCAACCCAGACATGGATTAGTCTGCATGAAATAGGGTTTCCTTTAATAGTGCAAATTATGGTTTTCGTCTGCATGGCCAGCAGAGTAGAGGATAGCACATTGGGAAGATGGTGGAGTGGAAAAAGATCCACATGCAATGACGTGGGAGATGGGGCAATAGAACAAGGTTATGGTTCGAAAAGAGGTAGAATACCTGAGGGTCGGCAGGAAGTGGCTTCGCTCGTGGTCGTTGTCCTCCGCACACACTACGGCAGCGAGCTTGGGGACGGAGGCCATCCCGCGCGAGCGCTAGGTCTGAGAGGACGGACTTGTCGTCAGTGCGTGACCTCACTCGCCAACGACGAGTGCGTCAACGCTGCACCTCCTTTTCTTCCCCAGTGGATCTGTGACCACCGGTGAGGAGGGAGAGAGGGGTCGTCTTTTTAGATCTAGAGAGAGGGTGGTAGTGTGAGAAGCAAGTGGTCAGCCCTTAGCAAGAAAGCGCTCAAGCCCTAGCATATATCTCTTTTTATACTACTAGTACTGGAGGTGGAGTAGTGGTAGAGTAGTTTATATTTTCTCTGCGTACAGTACCAGTTAGTAGTGCTTCAAAACTGATCGGCACGCCATTAAAAAAATAAAGGTCGATAACTAATGCGGCACCTCGGCCAACGCGGCCAGATCGCATTTTGCACGAGAAATTACACACCATGTTTCGTTGACATGTGGTCCCGTTCCAACGTATCAGTGAGACGACGGTGAGTAGTAGGAGTATTTCCGAACATACGTGTAGGTCGGGGCGCCTCTTCGTGAACCGTGGCAAACTCGCAACCGTCCACTGACTCTTCGCCTTTCCCTCTCGATTTGGAACTGCTGTCGCACGCTCTTCCTCTCCCTCCTCCATTTTCCTTCAGCCCTTCACCCTTTTTTCTTCCATTGTTCGATCATCTTCTCCATGGAAGGAACAGGCCGGAAACGACCTCGTTATTATTGCCCCAATCTGAAAGATGACGTGGTGGCGGAACTCATTGATCGGTGCGACGTCATCACCTCGGCTAGCATGACAGGTTCGTTCAAGCCCATTCTCGACTCAACTAATAACATCATTACAAAGAACCCAAGAGTCAAGGAGCGGTTTGATCTCCCCTATCTTATTCGCCGTGACCCTGATGACTAGCGCCAACACGACGGAGGCCTCGCCCTGTGCAAGTTGATGCCGCTTGATAATGATACGTATGATGTTAAGATGCCATCGCTTGAGGGTAAGGCTTGGGCGGGCGCAAATGGAGATTGGGTTGTTTACATTGGGTCCAACTGCGAGTGGGAACTTGTGAATGTGTACACTCGTGACCGGGTTCCACTTCCAAAAATCTCAGTAGACTGCCCAGAGGTTGAGCACACTGGTATTGTACGCACGTTCAAATACGATCATGGTGACTGTCTTCTATGGAAGATAGCAATTTGTCGAGTTCCCAACCACTCTTGGAATTACAACAACTATAAAGTTGTTGCTATCTTCGACAAGCTTGTTGCCGTCCTTGGTGGTTTGACTCGATGGATATTGCTCAAAAATCAGTTTCTGTACACGGATAAGTACTGTGATGCAATTCAATACGAAGGCCTTGTGTTTGCTGCCACCACTCGTGGCACTGTTTTTGCATGGGATCCTCGTAGTTTTAGTACGTTTGTATTCCACCGTAATTATAATTGTTTCATCCACATGCTTGCGGGTTAGCAAGTTTCCCTTTACTAATTAACCTTCTTCTTGTGTTTCCAAGGTCCTGTTAACATCTCACCACCTATACTTGAAAAAATTTATAACCAAGGGGGAGATGACAATGGTGATGATCACGAGCATGAGGACGAGAAGCGCCCATATACTCTGTGGCGCCTGGCAACTAATTCCGATGGATCACCTCTTCTTGTGTGTATACAGCCCACTGATGATGTTACTGCTAAGGAAGCAGGTGTAGTCTCCCGTGGTCGCACTCTCCAGACCTATTCCAACACCCGTTGCATGCTATTTGGGATATATACTAGTGTGCTAGCACCAACTCCTTCTCCCTGGTAAAGAATTGATAGTATTGGAGAAAACTTGCTCTTCCTTGGACAAAACTATCCGATGATGGTGAAAGGCGATCCAACTGCTGTTGACACAACATTACTAGTACCATTTATGAGAAGCAACTGTGTCTATACCTCGGTCATTTGGGTGGTTCCCTACCCTGGTACTGATATAGTAGGCCGCTTCAGCCTGGATGATCAGTCCTGCGTTGGTTTCCAGATCGACAATCGATGGCCCGTCCCAGAGAATCACTTGTGGTTCAAAGCAAGCGTTTCCAACTCCGAGGAATGGTTGAGTTGAAGTTCATTTCATTGCTTGTTGTTTGTTGTGTGGTGAAAACTTTAGTATTTATAATGTATCCTCGTTGTCGATGTGCGTTGATGAACTGTTGTATGTAATAAAATGATATGCCTGTGATAAACTTACTAAATTTATGAATGGATTTCGAGTCGCTTCTCTGAGTCAATGGTGCGACGAGGAAAAAAATATTTTCCGAATACATAATTGTACGTGCATTGCAACAGGTTATCGGATGAGGCCAATCAACAATAGTAGTACACTATTTGTACTAGCTTCACATGATTCGCGCGTCGGGTGGGTGTTTTTACTATAGCCATATGTTAATGTGTTCGCTGTACATAACCAGCACCTCGAATCCTCGATACTAGTACAATTTAGTAGGAGTAAGTAGTAGGAGTAGTAGGGTGGCATGGGCCAGAACAAGCATTCACGTCCAGGAGTACGGCACACGCCACCACCACGACATCCATCTGACACCATATTATTTCTTGGAGTCTGTGCTAGAGCAATCTCTTCAACCTCGTCGTTTCTCTAAGTTCAGCCATCGCGCAGCGAGCGAGGTGGGGGTTTGCCAATAGTTGGTTTCCTTAACTGCGGTCCCACTTGTAAGGCCAACTCCAACGCACGACCCCAAACGGACCTCCGTTTTGCACGTACTCCAACGATAATTTTGACTAGAAAAGCAAGACCAAAGAAAACAAGAACCACGAGAATACATTTTACTACTCCTGTAAGTTGGATTAGTGCCTTCTCGATGCATTCATTGTTGATCTGCGGAGGCTCGATCTTGCGTGCTTCTTTCTTCTTCGAGTGTAAAGAAGTAGACGTTGCTTCCTCGCATCTAGTCTCATGTCTAGCCTCTATTCTAGTAGGAGTATCAACAAGTGCACTAATCTCATCTCTAGCTTTTGTGCTTGCTAAAAGTGATAGAACATCTACTAAATTGCGCTCTATCAATATATGGATGTACTCTTCTTCCCAATACAAAAACTTGCATCCATTCTACTCCCTCCGTTGCACAATACATAACTTCTATTTGTCAAAATATATATGTATCTAGACATGTTTTAGTATATCGGTACATCCAATTTTGGACAAATGGAAGTCAAGTATTTTGGAACGGAGGGAGTACACAATAAAATTTTTAAGTTAGCACAACTAGTCTAATCCGAGAGCACAACCGAAGATTTGGTCGGGTTCTTCCTCCTTTTGCCGACACGTGGGACATCCAGCATCCAGGTCGTGTCATGAAAGAAAATAGAGTGGTAGTTGAAGTCACGAGATGTGCATCTTGGGTTAAACTGTAAATAGAATCTTACTACTCTTGAGACACTCCAAAAGCGGCCACCGAAGATCTTTATTGGATTTGTTTTTCATCACTAGCACGTCGGGGTGAAAGATGTGCAGGTTCAGTGGGTCTTCTTGCGTTTTCACTGACATGTGGGGCCGCATATGAGCAAACAGACGATGGGCTCCACGCGTCCGCTGGCTGGCTGAGAAGAGAGATAGAGGAGGGCTGAGCACGGACTGCAGGGAATTTGTTCTACGTACCTCGATATAGGCTCGATATAGTGGGGTGGCATGGGCTATAACTAGTATTCACGTCTAGCAGTACGGCACACGCCACCCACATGAGTCCCATCCGACACCAATTTTCTTGGAGTCCGTGCTACAACCATCTCTTCTCCCTCCTGTTTTCTCAGCCATTGCGCGGTGGGCGGGGTGGGGGTTTGCCGATAGTCGGTTTGCTCAACTGCGGTCCCACTTGTAAGTGAAAATGCAACACCGCACGCATTCCAGCTTGAGCGGCGTGCCGGACCAACCGTGTGGGGGTGCGACGGAAACACGGCAGGATTTTCCTTTTGAACTCGTAACTCGTAAAATTTCGTTCTGCTCCATGGCGTGACCGATAGATAGAAAATAACGATTTTGCCTAGAGTAATGAGAAGTTTGGTTCTGGCGCCATTCATGCATGGAGTACGTACGAAAATTATGAATTTTATGCGGAAGGTAAGATAATTAAGGTAGTATCATATACTACTACATGGATTTGACAGAAAGATAAAAATACATACGGATCCATCAACGACATCCTCACGCCCTAGTGCGCCGGGTCACCAACCGACGTGTGAGGAGCAGCGGTGTTGGCGGTGAGCTCAACGTGCTTCTGAACAGTGCCGTTCAAGGTTGCCCTGCGGTCCAAGAAGGCCAGCATCCTATCGTCCTCCTTGCATGTAGTAGTCCTTGTGGACGATTTGCACGTAGACGTGGGTGATTATGTCGATGGTGTCTTGCTGCGCCAGGCACTGCGCGGCGAGCGCGACCTCGAGGTGGACATTCTCCGGCATGACGGCGGGCAGTCGCAAGGCCACCAGTGCATCGAAGAGGTTGTCACCATAGTGGCCGTTGAGGGTGGCGGGCATCGCAGAGCCTGGGCACGTCGGCTGGAGGCTTACGTCAAAGTCGTCTGCAAGCTTCTTGATGACGGTGAACTTGTCGAGGAAACCGACAAGGACCTTGTCGAACAAGGAGACGAAGCTGTCGTCCAAGCGGCCCCTCGCCCTGGCGGCCTCAAGCAATACTACCTAGAGACGTTCCTCGGTGCCGGGCCCAGGCCGGCGTCGTGGAACATCTGGCACAGCCGGCTGATGCTCGCGCTCATCGCCTCCATGGGTCTAGCTTAGCTTCTAGTCAACTAATCTTGTGATTCGAGTGATCACTCTTGCCCTTGGTTAGCGTGCGTCGGTGCGTAGGATTTCGTACTACTCCTCGGCCCTCTACTGCACCTGCCTTTGGCTGTATGATAGGTGGGCCAGCCACCCCCTGGGCCCACGGGTCATTCACCCAAAGGCATTTGTCGTAAGTCAATGAAGCTACGTCCCCCTCCGTGACGGTGCAGTATAGTCATCTCACCGGACCTCTAGTTGGAGCCAAACGAGAGAAGTTTGATGTTTAGTGGTTTATTGGTCCCCTTTGCATTTTGCGCCAAGTTTTGACCTTTGATTTAACTAATAAAATGTTAATGCATGTAAACAAAAATGTTGTGTAAGTCACCTCACGAAAACCAAATAATCCCAAAATACTTAGGCACGGTGCATTAACTCCCTCCTTGTTTCTTATTTCGTGACATATCAACCAATGAGAGATGTGGGCCATGCATGCTTTCAATGACTTGAGACTACCAGACATGACATGCAGTGTTTATTTCATTGCATATAATCTTATTAGTACTCTAGTTAGCAAAAAAACATTAAGTTCTCTCGCCGATAGGAATAAAACACCATGTATTTATTTACAGAGGGAGTAGTACATTTTTTGTGACATGCATTACTAGATATTGCTAGTCAAATACTAAAATCCAGATGGACGTGGTAGTACTCCTAAATCCAGACGGTGGTGCTACTAGTACTAATAGAAGTACTACCAATGTAGTAGTAGGAGTACTAGCACTGTACTACCCGTTGGTCAAATTATTACGTGCTGCTCCTCACAGTGAAGTGACAAGACCCTACGCCGGAGATGACACCAAGATTGGGGGTGGACGGCTCCAGCAGCGGCCATCGCACCAGATTTTTCCACGGCCTTCTAGATGTGGTGGGGAGGAGATAAGGCTGATTGTGAGAGACAAGGAGTTGTTTGTAAATAGTGAACAAGTGCGGGCATCTTTTTGCAAAAATGGAGAAGCTTGGTTTGTATGCGTTCGATCTAGATCCGGTGGCTATTGGTGAAATATGGGAGGCACAACATCATCACCAACTCAGGACCTGTTTGATTCACAGGATTTTGAAAACGCAGGAATAGGACACGGCAATATTAAAAGTTTCAAACTGATATTACAAATGTTAGGAGTAATGCTGCACCTACGAAGAGGGAATTACTAGGAAGTTTACATAAGAACTTTCATTACTTTAGGTGGATGCAGCATTATCGTACAAGCTAAAATCCACCACCCTGACAAGTCACTAATGGGCAAATAAGTTTTCGAGTCTCTGGCCACTTGATGTTTCAAAAACAAATTCAGCTTTTGCGGGGACTTTGTCATTTAGGCTTAGACGCTTGCGGTGATCAACATGCCATTCATTGTTGCGCCAAAGAACGCCAAACCTCATTACCTTGAGCACACTTGCCTCCAGAACAAAGAACCTCGCCAATTTAATCTCAGATGTCCTGCCTCAGTAGTCGATCAAATCAATTTCTGCAAGATGGAGATCAAGGCATTCGATGAGATTGTTATAGTGCAGCACATTTTTCACTTTCGGGTCTTTTTTTATCTGCAAAAGAAGAGAACATATTAGAGCAGCTGGCTGCATAAGATTGACGTGTCATCAAGAGGTACCAATATCATTCGCTCATACGATAGGGTTGGCTGGCTAGTGATATTTTTTCACTCGATCTCTCTCTCTCTCTCTCTCTCTCTCTCTCTTTCTGTTTCCTCTCATTTAACTAGGAGCATGTGAAGAGCTTGGACATTTGTTGCCTTCCACTATGTGGCCGATGCCATATTTCACAAAAGTATGCCACATAATACGCATCGATGTCAAATCAAAAGATGTTGGCACTGCTCTCGCGATGCGAGAGAGTTGGCACCGCTGTGCACACAGACCCACATGTATAAACAAATCAATCAAACCAACTACACCAGCCTCTCACTCTCCCAAACAAAGTTTTTTTATTGCCTCAGTCCTCTCCCTCTCCCATGTAGTGTTTTTTCATTGTGTTAGTTAATTTGGCACCGGAGCAAAGTAGGTGATCCAGATTGGGGCACCAGGTGAGCAATGGAGGGGCATTGATGCCAAATGCATCACAAGTGAATTTGGCACATGTTTTGGCCTACATAGCCCACTTTTGTACTCCCTCCGTCCCAAAATTCTTGTCTTAAATTTGTCTAAATATGGATGTATCTAGTTTCATTTTAGTGTTAGATACATCCGTATCTAAACAAATGTAAGACAAGACTTTTGGGACGGAGGGAATACTACCTCGTATTTAGTATAAAATTTTGACCATGGGTTCACCTAAGAAAATGCCAATGCATGTCACTAAAAATTACACCATTTGAAATTATGTTCAAATACGAATCCAAAGATATAGTTCTTAGTGACATGCATTAACATTTTGTCAGTTAAACCTATGGTCAAATTTTGATACTACAAAATTGGAAGAGTAAACCAGGACGGAGGTAGTACTTGCTCTTAGGGTAACCATAGAGTTACTGGAGTAGTCTAAGTTACTTTCCACTATGACTAGCATAGGCTACTATAGTAGTATAGCATAAAAACGATGCAGGTGGTCACGTGAGAAAAAATACTAAAAACATTTCTTTCGATGCAGTGCGTAGATGCGGTTTTGAACACTACACTTGTCATCGTAATTTGGGAAATTACGAAAAAATTGAGCTACGTTGTGATTACTGTTTACTTATAGGAAAGAAGTTTCACCTCGATGAGTAGCTTCTCCGTGCACGGAAAGCATGTAAGGAATCCAACAACTTGATCCAGATTGGGGCCGATAGATTTTAGTGCTAAGATCTTCACTGTGCACATGGACTGGGTCAAGCTTGTGGGAATCATTTTCTGGAAGACGATCGTAAATACATCAAGAAGAAATTTAAAAATGTGAATTTGAAGAAGACGGAGAAGAAGATGAGTGATGTACATGAACGATTACGGATCCAATAAAGAGTTTGGAGAATTTGGCAGACGAGTACACCAACGCTGTCAATTTCGGCGCGTCAATGACCCTGATTTTTGTTGGACCTTCTAGATCAGATACAAGCAATCTCTCAAGGAAAGGCGCATTCTCAATGAACATAACGTGGAACAGCTGGAGTGATCTCTTCCCAATTGGTGTCTTGTTGCGGGGCCATCAAGACACATAAATCCATCGGAGATTCATCGAGGCGATGTGGAGGCTAATGAACCCGTGGATCTGCTCAAGACGAAGGTACTCGAGCACAGTACAGCTGTGGAGCAGGTGCTCCATAGCCTTGTTCGAGATGACAATGTCGAAGAGGTCGAGCTGCTTGAGTTGAGGGAGAAGAAGGGCGGGCAGGGCATTAATCTGGGGAAGATAGCAGGAGCTGAAGCTGGCACGGCGCAGCTTTGGCATGAGGTGGAGCGCGGAAGGCGGCAGAGAGCGACATCGTCCAGCTTCATAGCTGAGCTCCTCGAGCTGATCTTGGGCGGGGGATAAGAACCACTCGTCGAACTTGGGTTGGACCTTGCAGTTGGTACTGAACATGCGGAGGTCAAGGCGTCTGGCTGGCCCAGGGTGCGATGAAAGGATCTTGGAGACTGCGGCCATGTGTTTGCAATCCCCGTCGCAGAGGCAGCTGTCGACGGTGAGGTTGAGGGGGACGCATCGCCAGAGGGGGCGCCACCGCCAGGAGAGGAGGGCGGTCCGCACGATAGATTTTGTGGGGAGGAGGCCAATGATGATGAGCAGCATGTCATCGGGGAGGCTGCTGATGAAGTCCAGGCTCGCCGGATGCGGTTTTGGCTCGAGCCGCCTCCGCTTATTGGCTGCCTCGCCGGTGGCGATGCCAGTGTACACGTGTGCTGCTGTGTGTTGTGTGCTGGGTGTGCGCGAGTGCGTCCTTCTGTGCCTACCGTCGCGCAGTGGTGAATTGTGGACGAGTGCGTCCTTCGCACGCAAGAAGTTTGTCCTCAATGCGCCCTCAATTTACTAGCGTGCAGGGTGCTACCCCGAGTGGTTTCAACTTTGTTTACTTCACCGCGTGTCAGATGGGCCTCTAGTTTACTTATTTTCACCCACTACCACATGGGCCAGCACACGAAGATACAGAACACGAGCTGACAAGCCAGCATGTGGATTGGTTGACCGGTCAACTAAACAATATACAGATCAATACACTGACATAGTGAGCGTATAATCCGTCGGTATAGAGAGTTCGAGTGAGAGGGGAGGCCCGTGAGAGATAGCATAGAGAGAGAGAAAGAGCTAGTCCCTCCGTTCGATAATGTAGTTCCAACATTTTTTTAAGTCAAACTTTGACCAAGTTTACAAAGAAATTACTTATATCGACAATACCAAAGATAAATGATAGTATGAAGTAAGTACATGTTGTGATCAATCTAATGATTGTTCCAGATGTAAATGTTTTTCTCTGCATATACCTAGTCAATATTTTCTGAGGTTTGACTTTTCAGAACATCCATATGCTTATGGACGTGACAGAGTCCCTAACTAGAGAGAGAGTGAGTGAGTGAGTGAAAAAAGTGTGTGTGTGTGAAAGAGACATGGACAACACACGATAAAAGTAGAGAAAAAGCGTGTGTGTCTTATGCAAACATATCACACATGCATCTTCGACAACGGAGGCAAGGTGAGGAGATAGTGTGTGGTTGTTTGGAACCGAGAGAGCAAGACCCCTAGCACGTGGCCAAGAGGGGTCTGACAAACAAGGGAGAGAGGTCGAGAGAGACGTACGGAGAAAATGCAGACATGGGGAGGAGAGAGTGTATGTTTGTCATAGAGAGATCCCCTGGAGATCGTGATGGGACTACATGGGTGGGAGATCGAGTGACAAGGTGTGTGCGCGATAGAAGATGCCCCGAGAGATATCGAGATAGACGTATGGATGGAAGGAGACAATACATGTGTTCCTTATGGCTAGTAAGAGATAATCATACTTAGGAGGGGGGAGTGCTTGCGCCTATGATGGAGTGAGGGATTATGATACTTAGGGGGTGCGTGTCACATGAAGAGAGAACAAGGGCGGAGAGTGTTGGATGGGTCTATATGTATAGCTTGAGCGAGACATGTGTATGTGTGAACCCGGGAGATATAAGGCCAGTTTGGCTTGCGTCCTGAGCATCTTTTGCCTGGCCTGGGGTTGTGGCTGGATTTCATGCACGCTTGTTTGGTTGCTACCCTGTGAAAAAGAAAGCCCGCCTGGCCTGGGTTCCCTTGCACTTTAATTAGCCTGGCTGAACTCCAGACACTTCAAGTAGCCTGGCCCAGGCGACCGATTTCGAACGCCTGGCCGTGCCTGGTCGTGTGGCCACGAGGCTAAGAGCAACATGGATGGATATTAGCATTAAATAATTGATGCATGGATTGATTGATGGGACGTTGATGCTTTGCCTGGCCCAGGCATGAACCAAAAGCTTCAGCACCACACAAGCCTAGCCAGGCAGAAACATTTTACATCTCACGTCCACACCAGGCAGTACCGACCATCAAGGCATGAGGGTCACGTCACGAACCAAACTGACCAATAAAGTTTTGAGAGAGATTGAGGAGCCCCGATAAGGCTGAGTGGTGCGTCAGATAGCTGAGAGGGGGAAAGAGATATTCCATCCGCTCGATAATGCAGTGCATGTAAAAATTTCAGAAGTCAAACTTTGGAAACTTTGATCAGGTTTACGCAAATGTTATTTATATCTATAATACCAAAGATACATCATAAAAAACTACATCTCATGGTGAATCTAATGGTATATGTTTGTCGTACTAGATGTAATTCTTTTTCTCCACGTACATGGTCAAACTTTGTGATGTTTGACTTTTCAATAAATCTATATGCAATGGACCGAGGAGAGTGCCTCAGTCGAGACAGATCAAGTGCGTGTGAAGGAGAATGAGTAAGTGTGCAAAAAGAGTATGTGTGTGAAAGAGAAAGTGACAACAAACGATAAATTAGAGAGAGAGTGTGTGTTTTTTCGTTTCTTATGCGAACATATCATGCATGCATCTCCGAGATGGAAAAGCGAGGCGAGGAGATACACGAAGATAGCTAGTGTGTGATTGTTTGCAAGAGAGAGAGACACCCCTGTAGCACATGTCCAATAGAGGTCTGGCCAACAAGGAACAAAGGTCGAGAGGGACACATGGATGGCATGGACGCATGGGGAGGGAGAGAGGGTATGTTTGTGATAGAGATATCCCGTCGAGATTGTGAGGGGACTATATGGGTGGGAGATCGAGGGAGTGCGTGCGCGATAGAAAGATGCCTCGAGAGAAATCGAGATAGACCATGCACATGTTTGTGATGGAGATTAGATAGTCATATACATACAGGGGGGACTGCATGTGCCTACAATTGAGTGAGAGACCATCATACTTGGCTAGCTGGGCATGAGATTGTGTGTGTGCGCGTGTGAGATGGAGAGAGAACGAGGGGGAGAGATAGAGTTTTAGATGGGCCTAGCGAGTGTGAGTGAGATATGCATGTGTATGTGTGACCCAGGTGGATGGAGAGTTTGAGAGAGTGGGGGGAAGAGCTCCGAGATGACATAGTGGTGCGTGAGAGAGTTACGGGCAAAGAGACAAGGAATTTGTGTGCGTATGATGAGTGCACCCAAGATATCTAGCTTGGACTAGCTAGAGTATCATACACAGTGTGCGAGAGAGACCTATAGATGGTGTATATATGCATGGGAACTAGAAAGACCCCCCCCACACACACAAAAAGAGAGAGAGGGAGAGAGAGAGAGAGAGAGCAGGAGTCCGGGAGAGGGGGAGGTCGCGTTTTATGCATCAAAGACTGATATAAACCATGTTTCGATATAAACTTGCATTCAAATATTTAAATTGGAGAACATGTTGTCTGCAATCCACACATGAACGGATATATGCGTATATCAAACAAGTTCATTAATTTGACTTTCAACATGTTCCTGGAGTACTATAATACTATACAACATGCTACTCGATTGAGGTGTTCAATTTTGGATTTAGTTCACTATTTTGACCTACTGAACGAGCTATTTCATTGAATCGAGATATTTCATTTTGGGTTTGATACGCGTGTTTGAGTGGGTCAACTATTTGTCATATAGTAAATCGCTAGCAACGAGCATGTAAAAACACATTACTCCCGAGCATCATCTCTCCATCTAAAAAAGAAGTGGCAAGCTAATATTTCAAAATTTGATCCGAATCGACTTGGTAAGGTAGACGTGGATGCTCGTTCTCCCAAAATTTGAACGAACCGTTAAACATCCTCTCTGCTCGGTGGAATTCGCCCAAGCAAATAAATGGGAGACGCGAAATTACCGTCCTATGTAGGACACGCATCAATTGGTCCGTTGTACATCGAGGGTAGGTTCGTAACTTCATCCAAGAGCGCCTTCTCCTCAGCCGAAATGACATGTGCCGAATAATTCATAAACCATGGTCGGCAAAACACGCTCTCCTCGCCCGAAATAGCTTGCACCCACTATTTCAAAACACGCTCTCCTCGCCCGAAATCGCTCGCGCCCACTATAGTTCAAAACACGCCCTCCTCGCCCGAAATCACTCCCGCCCACTATTTGGGGAGAAGCAAAGTTACTCTACTATCCCCGACCCTCAGTACACAGACCCAAGCCGAGAAGCCTATAGGCAAGGGTAGAACTGTAACCCCCCCTCACATTTCAAACAAATGCATCTGTAGGACATGGTTCCACTCCCCTCCCAATTCCCCCCACCACCCTGCCCGCCCGCCCCCATTCATACCTCGTGGGCGCCAAATCACCTTCTCCCCGGGAAGCTCCCTTCTCCCGAGCCGCGAAACCTCAGCCCCACCTCCATGGCGCCCCCACCGCACCAATTTCACAGCCACCCTCCTCCCTAATACCGGAGATGTTGTCCATTTTCCGTCGTGCACTGGGCCGTGTGCCTCTTACTCCATGCTGCTGGTGCTGCCTCAACGACGGCCGCGTGAACCATAATGGAGCCGATTCACCCCGCCACTGTTCACGGTGCCGGAGCGGCTCCAACTTCGGATCCGTCCAGAGTCCTGGCGCTGCTTCCGCGTAGTCGTCGACCGTCGTGGCATCGCTCTTTCCCTGCCGCCGGTCACCACCACAACCGCGCCGGCCTCACCGACTCGGCAGCTGGACCTGCCTACTTCACCATGCCGCTAGATAGGTCACACCCTCATCTCAAATCAATTTATTTAGGCGTCAGTTGTCTGAATTTTTATTCTGGGCCAATCGATTCCCAATGGGAAGCAGCACCCCTCGAGGCGGCGGAGCTCCTAGGCTGCCGGTTGGCTGGTGTCTAACGTAAGGGTGTGGGGCCGCAAGTTCGCCGTGGAAGCAGCGCTTAGATGGCTATCTTTTAGAGTTGCATGGGTTGATGGTACTGCCACCGCCGGATCTGGTTGATGGGGAGTCTTTGTGGATTGGCCCAGGGGCGGCGCAACCATGACAGTGCGGTGGGGTGGGGAGCAGGGTTTTGGCCGGGGCCACGGATGGCGGAGGCAAGCTGCTCTCTCGTTGGTTGCTGGCTCTTCGGGGAAGATTCCGAACAGTGTCAGCCGGGAGGCACAAGACGGCCAGCCATCCGGCGTAGATCGGACAGTACCAAAATAAAATAAAATCGTGTGACCCCAATTTAGTCTTCAATCAACAGACGTGTGACCACTCTCGTACCTTGCTGTTGATCTCTTAGTGTATTTCTTCAGATCAAAGAGATATGTCGTTCTTAACATTATGCGTTATCTGCATCTTCAGACACACCGTCTTCCGACTCACCGCAGCTGCTCCAACAAGGGAAGCATACACCAGAAGGGAGCTATAGTCCCCACTCAACAGTTCCCTGCATCGAATGCGCATGCCCGACATGGATAGCCACAACAACTGCAGGGCCATCGAAAAGTCAGCACATGATGCTCACTCCAATGGATGGCAGCCAGATAGGTTGTACCCTCATCTTACTTGTGTGCAACATTTATGGCTTTGTTATTCATCTAAGCATGGAAAATAGATCATCACATTTCACTGTATATTCATGCTGATCTCTTACGGGTCTTGTTCAAGAGTTAACGTTGTTCCGTAGTTCAGCTAAGATACTTGTTCTTGAGGTAACAGTGTTCCATAGTTATCATCCATCAGCCAATGCTATCCCACAGGCTGGTGATTATAGTATTATACCACTTCTAGTATTACCTATGTTGTTCTTTAATACTTTCATGTGCCATCTAGTTAATCTCGAGTACAAACGATACATATTCTGTAGCTTTCATCTGTGTTCTCCCTTTAGTTTATGAGACCTGTTGCTGCTAGTTAACCCCAGTCCTACTATTTATGTCGTCTCCTACAGGCACTCATTAGTTGTCTTCCATGCATGTCAGATATAATTGCACACACTGATATATCCACAAGAACCTCGCGGAGCAATGTAAAGGCCAATAAACTTGATGTCAATGATACCTAATATGATGGAACATGTAAAGGCAGTTCTTCAGAAGACTTGCAGAAAGATGATGAATCCTCTTCACCCCACAAGGTCCTTGCTCTAACTTGGCCTATGATATGGGTACAACATGCATACAATGTCCTGGAGTGTATCTACTCTGTTGCAATGCCACGTGCTTAGTATGCTGATCATGCATGTAAATATGTCATGCCTTCCTGTTTTTCAGTACCTATTCCATTCATGATAACATGTTTTCAAATTCAAGTATTGTCATTCTACTCTATTGCAATGCCATCTGCTTAATTTGGACATCATGCTTCTGAATATCTTATGCATTCTTATTCATCAATATGTGATTCATCTGTCTACCATACTATGGCACCCCGGCTCAGAGCGACCGGTTTACCATGTATTGCCAGCCCAGAGACCATGTCTTCTGGCAACACACAACATCTTGGTACAGAATAATAACCACTTTATTGATGCTAGCAGAATAGAGTTTACATTACAACAGCTGTCGAGACCAAGCGGCACACTCGGTGCGGCTGAACAATATGTACATTATTTAGTAAACATAAAGGGGCCTCTATCCGAACAACTACGTGGCAGCGGAATAACGTCGTGGCAGAAGCTCCATATCATAGGGACACCAATGTGGACACGATCTAGACTCGAACACCGGTCCTCTCCAACGGTACTTTCCTAAAATCTGGCATGACACGCCAGGTCAGTACATTGAATGTACTTGCAAGCTCACAACAGGCATAATCATAATGACAAACAATATCATGATATTTAACCAATTATTAATAATGCAACACTATGTGTCAACATGCTGTGATCATGATCGAACATCCCTCGGGACAGCTTACCAATTGTGATCATCTCTAGATCGCAAACAAACCACCAAAGTGGTCTTTCTCAAGAACAACTCGTCATCCTTACGGCGATCACAACCACGACCATCATTTAGTCCCAAATGCCTCGATGGCCTTTCTGCCATCCATCAACAATGCAAAGTTCATAGCTTAGTGTGCAAACTTTATTAAACGTTGACTCATGGTGGGACCTACTACGAGGTGTCCGTGACCGTGGACTCGGCTATCGATAGACTACACACTCTACAGAGGTAGCACACTGTACCCACACCACGGCCTCACACTCCCATTCGGGTGGACCAACGACATTCCGACAAAACCCTTCCATTGCTTGGTTTAGTCTATTTAGTGAACGTTCGCTCGGTTCGTTCGTTTTAATGAACGTGTTCATCATTTAGATCCAGTTAACGAACGTTCGTTCGTTAAACGTTCGTCGTTTTTCTTTTTCTCGGATTAAATCTGCGATTTTTCTGATCGCGATTTCTGATCTGATTTTCGTTTTAGTATAACTTCTTGCTCGTTTATCGGAATCAGGTGATTCAAGCGCCTGGAGTTTCGTCTCGAAACCCTCTTTCCGTTTAACCAACTTAAACAAGTTTTGTTTCTGTAAAAAAATTTCCCTAGATCCACAATAGTAATTGAAGCCTATTTCTTTTGCCGTTTGTCTTTCGTTGCTTCGTTCGATTTGATTCTTTTTGCCAACCGGAGTTCTTAAGTTGAACTTTCTGGTTAAGTCTCTTATTTGAGTTTTACCTGTGCATTAGTTGAGTACTTATTGTATGCTTGTTTGTTTGCGATAGAGTACCCGGAGTGCGCCGCTTGTTACTTCGAATCACTAGGTTTCCTGGACCATCAGCAAGGCAAGTAACACTTTGATCATACCTTCTACTACCCAGTTTTATTGCATTAGATCAAACCTCAAATATTGCATGATTAGGATCTAATTAAATTGTGGGATGGGAAGTAGTTGAGGTAGTACCTATTACCTGTTTATTATCAAACCTTTGGGAGTTACTTCTACGTTTGCTTACTATTGCTAAGCTATGCTAGTAGACGTGGATTGGGTGAGTGATATCCATGACAGAGGTGAGATTTTAAAATCAATGGTTTATCTAAGGTGGCAACTTAAATACACATCTGGGTGGATTGAGGTACCTGGGTATTCCAGGATTGCCTGTTTTCTTTTGGACCGCCACCCAGGCTCAAAGGGATCATGAGATTATTCATGCTAGAAACTTCCGTGTGCAGCCACAAGCTACTATGGGCTCTAGCATAGTTGACTAAGTCGTGCGAACTCTTACAGTGGTAGACTAGCAGATGTAGGGGATGTAGGTGGTATGGTCTACCCATCGTAAGGTGCTAGCGCTTCTGAAAGACTATGTCTCGGTCATCCGTTCCTCAAACACCATGTAGTGCGAGAATCCCAATGGAGGAGATCGCGTCTTGTGGGGAAAACTGCTTAAACCTCTACAGAGTGTATAAACTAATCATGGTTAGCCGTGTCCCCGGTTATGGACATCTTGAGTATCTAGTACTTGGATTATCATGTGAATCTCAACATGTTACTATAAAATTAAGTTTGACGGGTTTGTTTAATGATGTTTAATTGGGATTGAGAATGCTGTCAACCATTCTCAATGTTTAACAACCACCATGATAGTTAAATAAATTTATTCCTTTGTAGTAGGGAAAAATTGGTTTTTCGCAAAACTGTAACCATAGAGCTTTCCACCAGCCAAATATGCATATAGTATAGCTGTTTCATTCCATTACTCTCTATGTGTTACCTTTCCATGTGCTGACCCGTTTTCGGGCTGCAACGTTAATGTTGCAGACTTTTCGGACGATGATTAAGGAGTTTTAGGTCGTGGTTCTATACTCAGTGATGTCGTTGGAGTTGATGGACTCACTTATCTTCCAAGCCTTATGCTGTTATCGTTATTAGATGGCCTTAAGACATATTTATTGTAATAAGTTCTCTTTTGAGACACTCGATGTAATAAGTGTGTGATTGCTACTCTGTTATAAATCCTTCAAGTACTGTGTGGTGTCAGCATTACTGATCCAGGGATGACACTGGAGCACAGAGATTGGACCGTTTGTGGTCTGGTCGCTACAAGAAGCACAAAGCAACCTTTTAAGGCAAACCACCAATTCGGCGATACAGCCTCCGGACACCGTCAAGCGAGTCCGGAGTAAACTGCAACAGGATTGCCTGGCACATTTAGAGCTCACCTAGCAATTCGGCCCCCATCCCAGTCCAAGTCAAGCGACGAAATCCGTGCCGCGCGTACATAATTACGCACTGAAAATAGCATGGACATAGGCGGGGGCACGATCAGGGCACGTCCCGCAATCCGGCTTAATTGCCCTAGGGGCTGTATACCTTTATCATTTTTTCTCTTTCAGGACCTAACTCTCTGGAAGCCCTTTCCGGCAGTACGATTGCCGAACAAATTACGGGAATGAACAACCAAGAAGGCAAGAAGCTAAGATGTACACGGGAACCCCCAGGTGGTCTCTAATAATAATCGATATACCCGCTTTCTACTATCCTTACACGGCTTGCCCTTGGATAGGACATGTCAAATGGTCCTATTTTCTGCTTATTGCACTACTTATATCAGTACGCTTCGACGTATTATTTAAATAACAATGCATATCATTAGTCTATTATTGCATTGTTTATCCCTTTTTTCTTATATGCTCATTTATGACAACTTGCTCCCGTACATTCTGGTATGATCAATACGCTAGGCGCTTTCGTTTACCCCATAATATGGTGTGAGAAGTCCGAACACTTTCGACAGTGCGGCACCCTGAACTTATAACATTATATGCATCAGCTCCGAATCATGTCTTGGGTAAATAGCTGGGTTTGCCCAGCTCCCATGCTTTGGTACCTCATGTTCCGCTATATCAGCTAAGGTAGCGCTGGGAGAACTACTGCGATTGTGTCCCGGTTCTTCCTGACAAGCACCTCAGTAGAGAAAGCCAAAAACTGACTATCATGATAAGGCGAGAGCTGGTCGCTGTTCGAGAGTTGTCAAGTCCTTAAAGACTTTTTCCGCTTCGGGCGAGGAGTCGGCCTTGCCCGACTTAGGCGTGTATAGCGCCCCAAACTCGGCCTTCCGAATACTAGGGTGTCGGTGTCAAAACCGGCGGATCTCGGGTAGGGGGTCCCGAACTGTGTGTCTAAGGCGGATGGTAACAGGAGGCAGGGGACACGATGTTTTACCCAGGTTCGGGCCCTCTTGATGGAGGTAAAACCCTACGTCCTGCTTGATTATTCTTGATAATATGAGTAGTACAAGAGTTGATCTACCACGAGATCGGAGAGGCTAAACCCTAGAAGCTAGCCTACGGTATGATTGTATGTTGTCCTACGGACTAAAACCCTCCGGTTTATATAGACACCAGAGGAGGCTAGGGTTACACAAGGTTGGTTACAAAGGAGGAGATATGCATATCCGTATTGCCTAGCTTGCCTTCCACGCCAAGTAGAGTACCATCCGGACATGGGACGAAGTCTTCAATCTCGTATCTTCATAGTCCAATAGTCCGGCCAAAGGATATAGTCCGGCTGTCCGGAGACCCCCTAATCTAGGACTCCCTCAGTAGCCCTTGAACCAGGCTTCAATGATAATGAGTCCAGCGCGCAGTGTTGTCTTCGCCATTGCAAGGCGGGTTCATCCCCCGAATACATCACAGAAGAGTTTGAATACAAGGATAGTGTCCGACCCTTCAAAATAAGTTTCACATACCATCGTAGAGAGAATAATATTTCCACAAATCTAATCTGCTGACACGTTTTGGCAGCATGACATCACGCCACGACCCGGTAATTATTTGAACCGTTTTTCTTTAACCAGCCCCGCACATAATGCGAGGCAGTTTCTTCACACGTCTTGCCAAAGCAGAGATCATGTTCCCCTTATTATGGGATTATCATCAATACGAACGTGGGTAACCCAACCGTGCATGTTGGTATGACTCCTAGATTTTAGGTAAGTCTCGAACGGACACGAGGGGGACGCCTGATATCCACCCCCTTTATAAAGGGACAAGGCTTTTTCTTTTTTCCCTGTCATGCTCAATCGAATCCTTCCCCCGCCTCGAGTTCTAACACCCAAAGCACAGGTCAGGTGCTTCAGACTTTCAATCATGTCGCGATCCAGCCTTCAAGGCCGGTGGATGCCTTCCTCCGTCACGGAGGAGGACATCAAGAAGTTGAGGGAGGCCAGATATCTGACCGCCGAAATTTCGCATAGGCTGCCCGCCCGAGGGCAGGTCGTCCCTACTCCCGAACCCAACGAGAGCGTTGTGTTCGTCTCCCACTTCCTACGTGGACTAGGCCTCGCTCTAGATCCCTTTGTTAGGGATCTTATGTTCTATTACGGGCTAGATTTTCACGATCTGGCCCTGGATTCCCTTCTTCACATTTCGTCATTCATTGTCGTTTGTGAGTCCTTCCTCCGCATTACCCCTCACTTCGGCCGGTGGCTCAAGACCTTCCATGTGAAGCCGAAGATGGTCGAGGGGTAGTATGCAGTGTGCGGAGGTGCTCTAATAAGCAAAATTGTTGATGCTCCATGGCCAATGGGTTCCTTTCCAGAGGTGTCCAGATTGTGGCAATGGGAGTGGTTCTACATCATAGCTCCTCGAAGTGCCAAGTGGGTAGCTGCCCCCACCTTTCGCTCGGGCCCTCCACCACAACTGATGTCATGGATCAGCAGGGGGCTGAGCTGGGGTCTAGCCAAGGACGTGCCAATACTGCATAGTCTGGTTATGGTAATGCAAGTTATGCTGGTTCGTCGAGTCCAGCCTTGCAAACACCGGCCCCTCAGCATGTGGGAATTCAACCCAGAAGGATCGCACACTATTCAGAATTTCCTCGGCTTGACGTACGAGGAGATGTACAAATCGTTCTTTGGACCCCGAATAGAGTGTCCGGACACTACCGAGGACGTGGGTCTGAACTGCAACCGACCGCTGCCCAAGTAAGTAATCCCATGGCCGAACACACTATCCTTTTATTTATCATGACATCATTCTGAAGAATCGCTCTTTGACCAGGACTGGATAACAAAGGCGAAGATGATCCGGTGTTCGGCCCCCCTTCCTGAAGGCTTGGACAATCCGGTGCTGGAAAAGATGCTCGAGCCAGCACCCTGCCTAGTGCCCTCCAAGGAAGATGAAGGGGGGAATAACGAGGCTAGTATCTCCACGAAGGAGATTAGCAGGAGAGAAGGAACTGAAACTTCCTCTCCCTAGGGAAGGAAGAGAAAAGCCTCTGCGGACCCAGAGACAATGGTCTCCAAACAAGGGAAGGAATCTCCACCGGAGGGTTCTATCCTAGGGGACCAGCCCTCCCCCGAGCTGTAAGTAAAAGGGGTAGTTAATAACGAAAATATCTTGCTCTACTTCTGAGGAAAATAATCGACGCATTTATCTTGCAGTTCAGATCTTAGCCCTTCTCAGCAGAGCTCGTCTTCGGGGGATCTTCTCCGGAGATGATGGAGAGCGAAATGCCTCCCCCTGCCACACCGCCTCACGAAGCAGGCGACCCCGACGTGTCGTCGCGGAGTGTTTCTCCGGATCCAGCAAGGCCAAAAGGTAATCTTATGGCTACCCGAAGTCCTCAGCATCCGGCTCTCGAAGAGAGTCATCAAAAGAGTCCGGCACCATCTGGTGTGCAGTCGGACGTACTGAGGGGTCTGCTGGAGGAAGCGGCTATCTCAAAAGAGCACCGCACATTGATGGGTATGGTGATTGAAAGGATTTCGTCCGCCGAAAGTGGGTTGCATGAAGGCTTTATGAGTCTACTGAAGGGTTTTGAGGTACGTGAAATGATGTACATTTTGATGGTACCGCACATTTTTAGATGTGCCATGTGTAGATAGTAGCCCCTGAGACTCTGGTTGTCGTCGAAATCGGCGGCAAATAGAGGATCATAGTCCCAGGTAATAACCAGACTGCCTTTACGTGCAGGTGGTGGAAGCTCCGGTGGCTAGCCGGACTGATGGGTATGCCGAACTAAAGCGGCAGCTGGATGCGGCAGATGCTGACATCGTGCTTGTCAACAAGCGGCTTGACGAGGCACAGGGTCAGTGATTTTTCTGGTGATTGTCACATAATAAGAGCAGCAAGATGCCAGTATCTTTAATATATTGTCACTGCAGATGGAGCGGCCACCATGGAGACCCTTCGGGCGAAGCTTGCCCGAGCCAAGGAGCAAGCAAGGAGTAGCAATGCGGCCGCTTTAAAGGCGGCTGAGGATTTAAGGGCCGAACAGGTCACGCATTGCGAGAGCAAAGAAAAAATTGCTAAGATGGTCGTGGAGTTAAAAGATGCCGCTGACTGTTACCGGCTTCTTGAAGAAGAAAACCGAGCGAAGGCGACGGACCTAGAGAAGGCCCGGGTGGCTGCCAAGGAAGCCCGCTCCAAAATTAGAGCGACGAAGGAGGAGCTGAATCAAGCTGCGGATATCGTTTCTGGGAAGCCCTTCTTGTTGCGGACTAAGTTTGGAGATCCAAAATATGCGCCTCTAGACCGGCTATGGAGTTCTGCGGACAAGTACATGGATTTGGCTGCAAGTGCTGCTGATGCGGCCGAGTACTTCAAGGATCAGAAAGGTCATGAAATGGAGAAGCTGTTCTGGTCACAGTTTCACGCTCCAGTCCGTCCTCTGTTACTGAATGAGCGATTGACTGGTTGGGCCGAGCTCCATAGATTATCCGGACTTGCCATGAGGTCTGATGTGGATCATTTGTGGCCAGGAGGGCCAAGGCCGAATAGCTACTTTAGCTTAGTGCAACAATTCCTTGGTGCCGTGCCACGCATTGATGCTGTAAAGAGATCACCGTGCATAGAAGGTGCGCGGATGGCCCTTGCCCATGTCAAAACATACTGGGCAGAGATGGAGGCCACCACTGTTGAAGCACAGGGTTCGGCCATAGGCCGAGTGGCTGCCGAGCACTACTTTGAAGAAGTCCTTGAAGGCGCTCGTTCGATAGAGGCTCAGTGCTCAAAGAATTTTATTTTTCAGTGACATGTAGTCCCATTGTACAAACAATGTTTTATTGAATTTATCAAGGCTGTATTTATACTTTTGCCCGAAAGTGCTATGATGCCTCCTGTGTGGCCGTTTATGTATATATGTATATAACCTGAAAGATGGCAGTCGTCGGCTTCAGCCCCCATGCATATAATGCGGGGGTGTTCGCAGAACACGCATGTTCACACTTGATCCAACGTCTTGGTCCATTAAGGAGGTTATAGTGCAGCGAACTAGGCAACCGGACTATAATGCTTTAACACTTTCACTTAGCCAGAGGAGTTTGACAGTGGGGCTACTATATAGCCCCTGGTGGCTCCGCGCTCATCCGGATTCGGGGCGCGTACATGCCTGGCCGGGAAACGGCCCTTCGTTAAGGTGGAGGAGTCCCGAAGATTCCCCTAGGTCATCGAGTGGTTGACCAGTCTCACACAATATCATGATAGTCAGTTTTCGGCTTTCTCTACTAAGGTGCTCGTCCGGATGAACCAGGGCACAATCGCAGTAGTTCTCCTGGTGCCGCCTTAGCCGATAGAGCGGAACGTAAGGCAGCAAAACACAGGAGCCGGGCAAACCCAACATTTGACCAAAGACATGATTTGGAGCTGATGCATATAAGGCCAAACTCGCGACGCCGAACACTCCCTAAGGTATTCGGTCTTTATGATGTAAGCCAGGCCTAAATAGTGCCCTTTATAATAAGCCCCTGGTGTCCAGGTACATGCAATATTCTGACGTGGCCACATGCCAATACGTCATCATCCTTCTCAATTGTATTGAGAATCCGAGGGATGTGTATCAACAAGAGACAATAAAAAAGGTTTACGTAGGGTCTTAATCTAAAAAGAATCCTTGGAACGGGTCCCTGCTGCACGTCTGCGCCTATGTCTCTGTTGTGCCGTATTCTGGACGGGTGTAGCACGATGGTCATCTGAAAAAGAGAGGAACTTAATTGAAAAGTTGCTGTGCAAAAGGTAAGTTATACTAAATAAATAATATATAGTTCAAAATGAGTAAAGTTGAGCCTGATTGCCACTTGTTTGCGCACCTTGAGCCCCTTGTATTGTAATAGGGGTATAGCCATCAAACCTGTATCAATTACATATAGCTGCACCGGACTCGTCCTACCGTGTCCGTGGTCTTAACGACCTGTCAGATGCTTTAGTTGGTGAGGCCGTTTAGTGTGCAGCTGACAAGGCAGCCGCACGGTCTTCCGCGCGCAAGGAGCGCTCAATATTTCCGCTTACTGTAATGATGCCACATGGACTAGGCATCTTAAGCATGAGAGAAGCGTAATGCGGTATTGCGTTAAAGCGAACGAAAGCTTCGCGTCCGAGTAGTGCTTGATAGCTGCTTTGGAACAGAGCGATGTGGAAGGTTAATTTTTTGCCGCGGAAGTTATCAGGAAAGCCGAATATAACCTCTAGTAGCAGGGAGCCCGTGCAATGGGCTTCTGGGCCTGGTGTTACTCCTTTAAAGGTAGTATTGCTATGGCTAATTTTTATTGGGTCTATCCCCATTTTGCGGACTGTGTCCTGATATATCAGGTTTAAACTACTGCAGCAGTCCATCAGGACTTGTGTGAAGTGGTATCCGTCAGTCATCGGGTCTAACACCAAGGCAGCCCATCCTGCACGCCGGATACTTGCCGAGTAATCCCGATGGTCGAAGTTGATCGGTTGGGACGACCAGTGGCAGAACTCCACGGTGATAGGCCCTGGGGCATGTCTCTCTAGGAGTGCCGCTTTGCTTCTCCCCTTTGTCACGTGTAACACGTTTACTGTTCTGACTTCTGGTGAGAATTTCTTCCGTCCCCAGTGCTTTGCTTGCGATGCTCGTCCTCGTCTTCGCTTGGTGTATCCTGCCCCTTGTGTTCGGCGTTGAGCTTGCCGGACTGCTTGAAGACCCAACATTCTCTATGGGTATGATTTGTAGGTTTATCGGGGGTGTTGTGGATCTGAAATATTTTATCCAGAATCTTGTTTAGGCTGGACAGTCATCACTGTTGCCTTTGGAGGGCAGCTTTTGCTGATCTGGCCGAGAGCTTCTGAATCCGGCGTTTACCGCCGTGCTCTTTGGGTTGTCTTCTTTATTCTGGCACTTGTTTTTGCTGCGCCATGGTTTCCCGTTTTCGTCCCTGACTTCGGATGTACTTGGGTCGCTGGTGCTGCATCGGGCTAACCAGCTATCCTCGCCCATGCAAAAGCAGGTCATGAGGCTTGTTAATGCCGCCATTGTTCTTAGCTTTTCTTGGCCGAGGTGTCTGGCAAGCCATTCATCTCAAACACTATGCTTGAAAGCTGCTAAGGCTTCGGCGTCCGGACAGTCAACTATTTGGTTCTTTTTAGTGAGAAACATGTTCCAAAGCTTTCGGGCTGACTCTCCGGGCTGTTGAGTTATATGACTTAAATCGTCTGCATGCGGAGGTCGGACATAGGTCCCTTCAAAATTTGCCCAAAAAGCGTCTTCGAGCTCTTCCCAGCTTCCAATGGAGTTTTCGGGGAGGCTTTTAAGCCAGTGCCGAGCTGGCCCTTTGAGCTTGAGGGGTAAGTACTTTATGGCATGGAGATCGTCTCCTCGAGCCATATGGATATGGAGGATGTAGTCCTCAATCTAGACCCCAGGGTCTGTCATTCCATCGTACGCCTTTATGTTTACGGGTTTGAATCCCAGTGGAAATTCATGGTCTAGCACCTCATCGGTGAAACATAGGGGGTGTGCGGCACCCCTATATTTGGGTGTATCGTGGTATTGGGATGTTTGTTGTGTTGCATTGCATGCTGGAGCACGCTTGCGTGGCACGTAGATGGATCTGGTTCCGCCGTACTTTTGATGCGAGTCCTCATGTGGATCGCGTTCCGGCTTATGTGCGCCGTCGTTTGCCGTTCTATGTTGGCCACGAGGTCGTCTATCCGACTGGATGGGCATTTTGTTTTTTGATTGCGGGGGATCTAAGGCCTCCTCATCGAATTCAGGTAGCAGCTTTCGCTTCGGGTAGCTCTTGGTGTGGCGATTACCGCCGTACTTCGCTGCAGTGTTGAGTACTTCACTCCATCTGATTCTGAGTGTGTCTTGTGCAGCCCTGAGCCTTTGCTTCTGCTTTTTCAGACTCCTCGCAGTGGCAACAAGCCTTTTATGGGTATTCTGTTGCTCTGGGTGCCTGTCCAGTGTGATGTTATCCGGACTGTTGTCTTCGACGGATTCGGGTTGTTCGGTTTGATTCTCCGTGTTGCCGTGGTCAGACGATGGTTCAATGCCGCGTTTGTCGTCCGCTGGCTCACCTTGCTCTATCGCTGGGTCTATATGATTGTTGTTTCTGCCGAGGCAGGATTTCGAGCGGCGCTTATGCCGCCGCTTTGACTGCTTCTCGAGGGAACAACCCTTCGCTATGTCCTTCCGCTCTTCGACATTGTTTTATTTGGGTGCGTCCACCATGTATACATCATATGATGAAGTGGGCATCCAGTGCCCTGTGGGCAGTGGTTCCTGTTCGTCTCCTGCATCGTCGTCCATACCGTCGATGTCTTCGGAGTCGATGTCGAGCATGTCGGCCAAATCGTCGACAGTGGCTATTAAGTGGGTGGTGGGTGGGCGGCGAATTTCTTCGTCATCCGCATCCCAATCCTGCCGGACATAGTTCGGCCAGGACTCTCCTGACAGGGAGAGAGACCTTAATGAGTTTAGTATGTCGCCGAAGGGTGAGTGCTGAAAGATATCCGTGGCAGTGAACTCCATGATCGGCGCCCAATCGGATTCGATAGGCACGGGGGCAGGCAGTTCGGAGTCCGTGGCCGGGGAAGAATCTGGTAGTTTGGCGTCACGGCTCCCGTGAAGGGTAAGGTCGATACTCGGCTCGATCGCCGCTGAGAATACGGCCTCTGTGGTGGGGTCTATACGCCCGTCCATGGTTGGCGCAGTAGGCTCCGAATTGAGGGTCAGACCGGTTCTCGGTGCGTTCTCCTGAACACTTTCCGATGGTAGAGCTAAATCATGCTCATCGTGACCGTGCGGCGCACTCGGCAGGGGCTCGAATCCGTCGAAGATCAAGTCTCCACGGATGTCAGCCGTGTAGTTTAAGCTTCCAAACCTGACCTGGTGGCCAGGGGCATAACTCTCGATCTACTCCAGATGGCCAAGCGAGTTGGCCTGCAGTGCGAAGCCGCCAAATACAAAGATCTGTCCGTGGAGAAGAGTCTCACCCTGGACTGCATCGCTATCGATGATCGAAGGAGCCATCAAGCCTAATGGCGACGACACAGAGGAACTCTCAATGAAAGCACCAATGTCGGTGTCAAAACCGGCGGATCTCGGGTAGGGGGTCCCGAACTGTGCGTCTACTGCGGATGGTAACAGGAGGCAGGGGACATGATGTTTTACCCAGGTTCGGGCCCTCTTGATGGAGGTCAAACCCTACGTCCTGCTTGATTATTCTTGATAATATGAGTAGTACAAGAGTTGATCTACCACGAAATCGGAGATGCTAAACCCTAGAAGCTAGCCTATGGTATGATTGTATGTTGTCCTATGAACCAAAACCCTCCGGTTTATATAGACACAGGAGGAGATTAGGGTTACACAAGGTCGGTTACAAAGGAGGAGATACGCATGTCCGTATTGCCTAGGTTGCCTTCCACGCCAAGTAGAGTCCCATCCGGACACGGGACCAAGTATTCAATCTCGTATCTTCATAGTCCAACAGTCCGGCCAAAGGATATAGTTCGGCTGTCCGGAGACCCCCTAATCCAGGACTCCATCATAGGGGCTTCGCCAAAATTTAAAATTGTAGACTTCTATGGCTAAGTGAGAGTGATAAATCCTTATAGTCCGATTGCCTGGTTCGTTGTGCTGAACACCTCCCTCGAAGGACCCAAAATTGGGATAAAGAGTTCTCAGGTTTATCCCGAACACCTCAGTACTAGTTACATGGGGGCAGAAGCCGACGACTGGCCAACTCTCAGATTTTATAAACGGCCGCACAGAAGGTAACATTTTAAATTAAAAAAGCATTGCATAGCACAAATGAACTTATTTCACATTACAGGATCACATGAGCATGTTCATTCAAAAATTACATCTCTGGCATATTCATCCGCCACAAGACGGGAACCCCTCATGACACTGTCATAATACATTTCGGGGTTGCGATGCTCCTTGCCCTCTGGCGGCCCCTCCTTCACCAGCTTCACGGCGTCCAGCTTCGCCCAGTGCACCTTCGCCCAGGCAAAAGCCCTGCGCGCACCCTTGATCCAGACGGACTGCTTTATGACTTCAAGCCGTGGGCAGGCATCCCCAAGCCGCCTCACCAGACCGAAGTAGCTGCCGGGCAGGGGCTCGCCAGGCCACATCCGGACTATAAGACCCTTCATGGCCTGTTCGGCCGCCTTGTGAAGCTCGACCAATTGCTTCAGTTGGTCGCTCAAGGGCATTGGGTGTTTGGTCCCAGTATACTGAGACCAAAACAACTTTTTCATGGAGCTCCCCTCCTCATCTCGGTAAAACTCCGCGGCATCCAGTACACTGCGGGGAAGATCTGCGAACGCTCCTGGAGAGCTCCGAACTCAGGTAAGTAAAAGGAAAGTTTCCTTCACATGCTTGCTTTGCATAATGAATGCCTTACCCGCTGCTATCTTCTTCACCGCATCAATCTCCTGGAGGACCTTGTGGGCTTGAGCCTTGGCGCTCCGGGCGCTTTCGAGCGCCTTCACAAGCTCGGACTCTCGCGTCTTAGAGTCAAGCTCCAAGGACTCGTGTTTTTTGGCGAGAGCCTTGAGCTCTTGGTGCACCTCACCCACCCGGGCTTCTTGCTTTTCCCGCTCAATGCGCTCCTTGGTCGCTTTGTCTTCGGCCTCGGACAGCGCCTTCTTCATGGTCGCCACCTCGGTCGTGGCCCCTGGCAAATTCATGATTATCCTATTACTTTACAACCGACCTTCTTTTTAATATATAGGGAAGGTATTGCTTACCTTTGCTCTCCTCGAGCTGCCTCTTGGTAAGGCCGAGCTCATCTTCGGACCGCTCCAGGTCACACTTCAGTGCGGAGACCTTCGCAGTACGTGCGGCAGCGGCCAGCAGTGAAGCCTGCACATGCACATAGACATATTCAGATTAGACTCCTGAGTCATCATTTGATCCTCTATTCGGCCTTTCTTCGCGAACGCCGAATAGAGCATCAGGGGCTACTATATATGCGGTAATATTTTCTTATATTTAAACTGCTTACCTCAAAGCCTGTTAGGAGGCTAGCAGAAGCTTCGGTTAGTCCGTTTTTGGTGGACTGAACCTTCTCGATCACCGCACTCATGATAGTGCGGTGCTCTTCATCGATGGAAGCGCCCCGAAGCGCTTCCAGCAAGTTGTCCGGTGCCTCTGGATGGGCAGAGGCCACCGGCATGGGCGGCTTGCCCCCCTTAACGGGGGATTGCCTACCGGAGTCCGGAACCATCGAAGGTTCCGGCGCAGTGTTCGGCTGGGGGCCGAACTCGGAGCCCATGGGAGTCTTGCTCCCTTTGCGCCTAGGGTCTGGAAGGTCGCCTCGAGGCGCGCCGAGGACCACCTCCCCTCGGCTCAGATCCTTTCGAGACAACACCTCGACATTGTCCGTAGGGCAAGGGGTGGAGGTGGTCAGAAGAGAACCGCTATTCATATCCGACGAGTCCAAAGAACCGCCAGACGAAGATACGTCGAGATGAGCTCGGGACGGACTGCATAATCATGTTCGGCATGAGGAGAAGCGGGGCAATAAAACATACCATGAATTACAATGGTGTACGGATACTTACGACTTCGCCAAGGGCTTCTCCCTGGGTAACCACTCGTCGCCGCTGTAGGCGGCCGTCATGGAGCAGTCCGGAAGGAGGGTCTTTCCCTTCTTAGACCCTTCGGCCTTCCCGGTGCGGTCGGCCCTCCTTTTCTTGTCTCCCCCGGCTAGGGGGGGAGAACTTTCCTCCTCCTCCTCCTTGTTTTCGTGGGAGGAGTGCGCGTAGGAGTCATCGGACGATGTGTCCAATACAACCTTGCGCCGGAGACCCTTTCGGGTCCCCGTGGCCTTCTTCTTGGTCTTCTTCACTGGCACCTCGTAAGGTGCCGGAGCCAGCATCTCCATTAGGAGAGCATCTGCAGGATCTTCAGGCAGGGGTCTGGGCAATCGAGCTTCTCCGCTGTCTTTATCCAGTCCTGTTAATGGCATGCGAGCTTAGATCCCGCACATCATTTAACTAGGGCAAATAAATACCTGTGAGATATAAGAACTTACCGGATTGGTAGGGCGCTTTGCGCTGAGTCCGCGGTCCTTGGTGAGGGAAGGAGGTACCTCGGCGCCCTTGAACAACACCCTCCAGATGTCCTTGTGCGTCGTGTCGTAGAGCTCTCGCATGGTCTGGTGCTTGGCCATGTCGAACTCCCACAAGTTGAATGCCCGTCGTTGACACGGGAGAATCCGGCGGAAGAGCATGACCTGGACCACATTGACGAGCTTTATTTTCTTGCTCATCATGTTCCTGATGTAGGTTTGGAGTCCGGTCAGCTCTACCGGGGAACCCCAGGACAGGCCCTTCTCTTTCCAGGAAGTGAGCCGCGTGGGGATTCCAGATCAAAATTTGGGGGCCGCCACCCAGTTGGTGTCGCGCGGCTCGGTGATGTAGAACCACCCCGATTGCCACCCCTTTATGGTCTCCACATAGGAGCCTTTGAGCCAGGTGACGTTAGGCATTTTGCCCACCATGGCGCCTCCGCACTCTTCTTGCTGGCCGACCACCACCTTCGGTTTGACATTGAAGGTCTTCAGCCACATGCCAAAGTGGGGCTTGATGCGGAGGAAGGCCTCGCACACGATGATAAACGCCGAGATATTGAGGATGAAATTGGGGACCAGATCATGAAAATCCAGCCCATAGTAGAACATCAGCCCGCGGACAAACGGGTGGAGGGGAAATCCCAGTCCGCGGACGAAGTGGGTAAGAAAAACTACCCTCTCATGGGGTTCGGGGCATAGGGATGATCTGCCCTATATCTGGCAGCCGGTGCGCGATATCCGCGGCCAGATATCCGGCTTCCCGTAACTTCATGATGTTCTCCTTTGTAACGGAGGAGACCATCCACTTGCCTCCCGCTTCGGACATGCTTGGAGTGGTTTGAGAAGAAAGACGTGAACTTAGGCGTTGGAGCTCGAGTGTGCGAGAATGGGTAAGCAAGGAGGAAGAAGGCGTCGGTAAAAAGGGTTAATCCTTGTCCCTTTATAGGGGTAGAAGAGGCGATGCACCTCCCCACTTGCCTGGTAAAATCGCTTATTCCCCAAGCACTGTAATTGATGGCGCGGTTGGGTTACCCACGTCTGTATTGATGAGAATCCCATAATAAGGGGGACACGATCTCTGCTTTGACAAGATGTGTCAAGAAAACTGCCTCGCGATATGTGCGGTGCTGCTTGAGAAAAATGGTTCGCATAATAATCGGGCCATGACATGATGTCATGCTATCAAAACGTGTCAGCAGATTAGATTTGTGGAAATATTATTCTCTCTACGGTGGTGTGTGGAACTTGTTTTGCAGAGCCGGACACTATCCTTGTGTTCACAATCTTCTATGGAGTATTCGGAGGAGGAACCCGCCTTGCAATGCCGAAGACAAATCTGCGTGCCCGACTCATCGTCATTGAAGCCTGGTTCAGGGGCTGCTGAGGGAGTCCTAGATTAGGGGTCCTCCGGACAGCCGGACTATATCCTTTGGCCAGACTATTGGACTATAAAGATACAAGATTGAAGACTTCATCCCGTGTCCGGATGGGACTCTCCTTGGCGTGCAAGGCAAGCTTGGCAATACGGATATGTAGATCTCCTCCCCCTCCGGCTCTGTGTAACCCTTGCCCCCTCCGGTGTCTATATAAGCCGGAGGGTTTAGTCCGTAGGACAACATACAATCATACCATAGGCTAGCTTCTAGGGTTTAGCCTCTACAATCTCGTGGTAGATCAACTCTTGTAATACTCATATCATCAAGAACAATCAAGCAGGACGTAGGGTATTACCTCCATCAAGAGGGCCCGAACCTAGGTAAACATCATGTCCCCTGCCTCCTGTTACCATCCGCCTTAGACGCACAGTTCAGGACCCCCTACCCGAGATCCGCCGGTTTTAACACCGACAATATCCACACTAGCAGAAGCTCGTTTATGGGGTGTTCATGGCAAGCCGGAAGCATAAGCATTACTTTCAGGGTCACCCAATCACTGTGGTTAGCTCTACTCCTGTAGGAGACATCATTCAAAATAGAGAATCCATAGGACGAGTCGCCAAGTGGGCTATTGAACTTGGGTCTCATGGTTTGAAGTATATGCCACTTACCGCGATCAAGTCTCAATCGCTGGTTGACTTCATTAATGACTGGACAGAGTTGCAGATGCTAGAGGAGAAACCAGAAAACACATATTGGATGATTCATTTTGATGGGTCCAGACAGTTGGAAGGCTCAGGGGCTGAAGTTGTTTTAACTTCTCCTCGAGGGGACAAGTTTTGTTATGTGTTGCGATTGATGTTTCCTTGCACTAACAACGCAGCAGAATATGAAGACTTGCTCCATGGTCTTCGAATGGCTAAAGAAATGAGTCTGAGCCGGGTCCGGTGCCTTGGCGATTCAGATTTTGTGGCTCAACAGGTGTCAGGCAAGTGGGATTCCAAGGATCCTCTCATGGCGGCTTATCACCGCGAGGTTGACACTATTGCAGGGCATTTTAAGGGTTATCAAGTGGAACACATTGACCGCAGAAAGAACGAAGCGACCGATGACTTAAGACGGTTGGGATCTCAGCGTAAGCCGGTACCCCCTAACACATTTTTGGATGTTTTACATAACCCGTCTGTTAAGTTGCATACAGAAGAAGATTTGGCTATTCCTGACTCGGAGACAGAGTTAGTGGTGGCTACTCATGTTATTCCAGATTGGACAGTACCGTTCCTGGCTTACATGACCCGGGGCGAGTTGGTAGAGGAAGAGACCCTAGACCGTCAGATAACCCAGCGGTCCAAGTCAATGACGGTTTCTGACGGAGAGTTGTATCATCGCAGCGTCACTGGAGCGTTGCAGCATTGTGTTTCTCCTGAAGAAGGTCAAGAATACTTCGTGAAATCCATGAAGGGGATTGTGGTCATCACGCCGGGTCAAAGTCTCTTGTGGCCAAAGCTTTTTGTCACAGTTTTTACTGGTTAACGGCTCACGCTGATGTAGAGGATCTGGTCAGTAGGTGTGATGGATGTCAAAAATTTGCATGACGAGCGCATGTGCTGGCTCAAGAGTTGCGGATGATTCCAATCACTTGTCCGTTTGCAGTTTGGGGGCTTGACATGGTCGGACCTTTCAAAAGGTCTAAGGGTAAAAAGACGCATCTTTTAGTGGCAGTTGGCAAATTCACAAAATGGGTTGAGGCAGAGCCAGTGAGTAAGTGTGATGCAGCCACGGCGGTTCAATTCATGAAAAAGGTGATTTTTCGCTTTGGTTTTCCACACAACATTATCGCTGACAATGGCACTATTTTGTCCCAAGGTGCTATGGAGGTGTTTTGTCAACGTGAGCATATCCGGCTTGATGTTTCTTCCGTAGCTCACCCTCAATCTAATGGTCAGGCTGAAAGAGCAAATCAGGAAATCTTAAAAGGTCTCAAGCCCCGGCTTATGGTTCCCTTACAACAGACGCTGGGTTGTTGGGTAGAGGAATTACCCTTGGTGTTGTGGAGTATCAACACCACTCCTAACAGATCTACATGTTATACACCTTTCTTCATGGTTTATGGAGCGGAAGCAGTGCTGCCTAGTGACATCCGTCATGACTCGCCTCACGTGGCGGCTTACGTTGAAGCTAATAATGAACAAGCCCGACATGATGCACTCGATTTGTTAGATGAGGAGAGAGACTTGGCAGCAGCTCGATCATCAATTTATCAACAGGTCCTGCGCCGTTATCACAACCGCTGGGTTAAGTCCATGACCTTTCAAGAAGGTGACATGGTGCTCCGGCTCATTCAGGATCTGTTGGATGCACACAAGCTATCCCCGCCTTGGGAAGGACCTTTTGTGGTCAGTAAGAACTTAAACAACGGGTCATATTACCTCATTGACGTTCGGGAGCACAAAGACTCACGTAACTCGGAGGAGGAGACCCGCCGGCCGTGGAACATCGCTGAGCATCGGCCATACTACACCTGAGCTACCGACTCTTGTCATGTACATACTTTGACCTTGTATATATTATGATAAGTAATAAAGCAGGACCTCTGTCCTTTTTCTCTTCAAAGTTCATATATCTTTATTATTTTCATGACTATTAAGGAGCTGATCATATCTGAATCTAGATTAACCTTTCTGGTCTGGCTTATGATCGCATTCGAATCTAGCTGTAAATCTCATGATCACTTGGGGGCTTCCTATTCAAAAATAGGTCATATTCGAACCAAAGAGAACATAGCTGTCGTAACCCTCTTGATCGGCTCAAAGCCAAACTCACTAGGGGGCTTCTTGATCGTATCCGAATCATAGCTTAACCCCTTTTGGGTCCGAATTGGATCGTATTCGAATCAGGGTCCTTAAAAACCTCTAAAGGTCATTTGGGGGCTTCCTGTTCAAACATAGGTCGTATTCGAACCAAAGAGAACATAGCTGTCGGTACCCTTTTGATCGGCGCAATGCCAAAGCCACTGGGGGCTATATGATCGTATTCGAATCTTAGCTTAACCCATTTTATTCTGGTTTACCGATCATATTCGAATCAGAAACCCCCAACTTTTAGTTAAAAAGTTAATTTATATTGTTTGAAATCTGCTATTTTGTCTTGCTAATCTTTATTGTCTCAAATTCAAGCAATCAACATGGTTTTTTCACCGGCTTGACTATTTGACAATAAGCCGCCAAGGCATGATAGTCATCAGGCATATAGAAGCATTGACTTCTCAAAAAAGACTGGGTTATCAACCTCATCGCCCGGGTCATATAAACAGGTGGTCCAGATGCAAAGGATACATGTATGACTGTTATTTTTGAACAATATTTTCTGTGTCTTTTCGTTAATCAAAAGTTGTTTCAACTTTGTTTATTTTCACGTCTGTTTCTGTTTTTCTACTATGATAAAACCATTGGTCATGTACCGGGTGTTCTGACCCGTGCGGTGCTAAACCGCCAAGCCAGGTTTTTTCCTTTTCTACAGGAACAGAGCTGAAATATTACAGATGTAACCATAAATGTGACACATATATTAACATCGGGAGCAACGAGTCACACACAACATCTTATTACAAGGCATTAAAGAGCCCACATGATGGTTATGATTCTTCCCTTGTCGGTTCACCTCCTTCTGCTGATTGGAAGCTGGGATTGGACCAGTCAAAGCTGTTCAGGGCAATGAACACTGCTTCATCATCAATCAGGCCGGCCGGATCAACTTCCGGAGCGAAAGTATGTTCACGAACCGGCGAGATCAGATCTGTCACCTTATAAGAGGGAGTCGCCATCTTATTATTCTCCAAATCAAAACCCGGCTAATATTTATCAATGTTTGTCTCATCTCCAAGAATGGTCGCTTGAGGTCGAACTCCCCTCATGCAGGCAATGAAGTCATCTTGCTCAAATGGAGTCCCGTCTTCCTTCACGGTAGGGTACCCTTTCGCTACATCCGCCGGGTCTAGATCTGGCACCCACGCTTTGGAGGGGCTCAGGGCAGTCAGGGCTCCGGCTCTGGCACAGGATCCTTTGATCTCTTGAAACCTGGTAGGTAAGATTGACAGCTTCTTCAAGACATCGCTCAACCGATTGGGTCCTTGGTTGGCAGGGGAGATGGTGGCAAGTGCTCGTTGAGTGCTAGTATACAATTTCTCCACCAAGGTATAAACCGCCTTCAGTTTGGTCACACGGTCTTGGCTCAGATTTTTTCTTCATGGACCTGCGAAGTGTTTTTTTACACAAAGGCTCAGCAGGCGGCTTATATTCTGGGTCAAAAAGAAGGTATAATTGATTAAACACAGATGACTTACCAAAGATGGCAGAGGCCATTTGAGACACCCGGTTCTTTAAGCCGGTGAGTTCGGTGGTAACCTCCTCAAGAGCCGATTCAGCTTTTTCAGCACGTTGTATCAGCAACATCTTTTCTTCGGCCCAGGATTTCTTCTGTGCCGGAAAACTGGTCTTGAATTTTTTTGTCTCAGAAAGACTCAGTTGGAGTTTAGAGTCAACAGTTTTGGTTTATGCTTCTTGCTCTGCCAGCCGGGTCTTTGCATCAGTTAATTGGGAGCTCAATTCAGATAGGGCATTCTGCAAAACATACACAGGTGTGTCAAGGCTTAAGCTAAAGGTTCAAGTCTCAAGTGCTATGCACCACAATACCACTTGACACTTGGGGGCTAATGTCTACCAAAGCAATTTTTTATGACTCTTATATATTTCAAGTCCCAAGTGCTTTACAAAGTAACAACACTCGGCACTTGGGGGCTAATGCATGATATTCAGAAAGTTTCCTAATATTAAGCCGGATTGCAATACTTATTGGGACTGGTAAAAGGCAGTTATGAAGTTAAGTACTGGTTCATTTATGATAAATTGAGCCGGCCCTTGGGGACTACAGGTGAAGTTTGCACTACTTTGTTGAACTTTTTCAAAACTTAGAGAGAAAGTATCAATCTATATCATAAAGTCTACAGATCATTCAGGTTCATCATCTGAAGACTTGGGGGCTGGCAGAGTATAAGTAAACCGGACAACATACCTCATACTTCAGCTGCAATTGCTTGACCATCTCAATTTCTGACTCACGACTGGAATGAACATGACTGAGATAGCCAAACAGTATGTCACTCAGATGAGTGTAGTGAGAGATATCAAAACACACTTTCTGCTTCTCCAAGGCTTCTTGTTTCGCAGTGTGCCAGTCTAACACAGTGGGGGTCCCCGGTTCAACAAATCTGCTGCCAGTGATCAGAACGTCATGGTCAGAAGACATTGGCGGGTTAGCTAAGCCGGATGGTCTGGCGGTAGAGAGATCAACAACGGTATCATCAGCTGACGGCTCAGGAGAGTCTAATTGAGTGTCAATAGCTGGGTCTTCTGGTGCTTCAGTTCAAGGGGGAGAAGTTGGCATGGCCGGTTCAGGTGCAAGAACTGACGGGTCTTCCGCCGGTTTAATCACCTTGGCCTTCCTGGACTTGGCTTGACCACTAAGAAAGATTTTATGAGACAGTTAGTATAATGATGCAGTTTGAAGGACACAGAGGAAAGATAATTTTTTCCTTACCCAGGGGCAGTCTTGAAGGCCGGAAATTGAGTCTGAGATGAGTCGCTAGAAGAGCGAGAAATCTCCTGCAAAAGGTAAAATAAAGTCAGTGATACAAGAGAATAGACTCATTAATGAAAGCAAAGATGAAGATAAAAGAGACCTCATTCTGGTGTTTTCGAGGAGTTTGTTGTACAACAGAAGGCGGTTCATCATCATTCTGGGCCTGACGGCGGGTCTCATGTTGTTGCTTTTTCAAAAGAAAATGAGGGTCCAATTAAGCCAAAGGGTGTGAAAACCTTACTTTCCGGGTTACTATATCTTCCTTGCGTTCGAAGATATAGTTGGTGGGTCCGAGCTGTCAGCGGCGGTAACGTTTTTTTCGCGAAATACAGAGGCCCTTTCGGTGGTTCCTAGATGTCAGGTGGAGGAATCATTATTTCGCGCGTAATGAGGAGGCATTTCCTTGCCTGCGGCCGTGGACCCAGCTGTCAGCCTCTCCACGTACAGTCCTCTTAAGATGCATGTCGGTCGTTGACCACGCCACGCCGAGAGCAACAGGGTGGTTGACCACGCCACGCCTAGGAAGGGAACGACACGGAGGTAGGGAAGACTCGGCAGTTGTTTTTGTTTCCCACGCGAAGGGGAGTACGACTATACAACGGTTTACTGGTTCGTCTGCCGCCGCCGGAGAATAATAGCAGGTGTGGGTGAGTAGAGGGATGGCTAGGCCAGCGATGGGAGTACGGTGGGGCGGTGAGGCCTGCGCAGCAGCACAGCCGGCCGCGGGGAGGAGGGAGTAGGCAGTCCCACCATCGCTTGTTTGAGCGGCTGGAGCAGGAAGAGCAGAGATTGAAGAAGCACGACGGCCGTTGGATGGACATTCAATAGTATACAGGCCATCTGTGGAAAGCCTCAAATCTGTGGAAAACAGCATACAACCCATCTGCCATTATTTCCAATAATTTATAGCCCATTTGCTAATTCTTACGGGTTTTTTGGAGCCCATATTCTTTTTGTTAGCATTACAGCCCATATTGTGGCCACGGTTAAAAAATTATACAAAATTTTGCATATGTCGGTGCGGTCTGAACTGTTTTTAATCCCGAAATTTCGAGTCACATTCAGACTGATTTTAAAAATAAATGTATATCAATATGAAATCCAATAAATTGTCCACACATAAAAATCAATGCAATTTAAAATCTCGAAATGAAGAAAAGATATTTGAAACTAATTGCCGGTTTGATGTGTTTTAAAAATGTACAACCCATTTCTCATTACTGATAGGCCATTTTCTCGGCCAGCCGAATGAAGCTTTCCTCATCTTGAAAGATTTGCAGCCCAACAGGTCTGATAAAGCGACTTACTTGACAAATTACAACAAAACTGGGCTAGCCATTTTCAGAAAGAAAAAAAACTACTGGGCTGGTCTATGGTAAACATAAAAGAAAAGGTTGTCTAGACAGGCCAGAGTGTCCCGCACAGCCCAGTTGACACCCTGCTTCCGTCTCAAAAACTAATTAGATAAATGCCACTCCAATTATGGCGATTCATAAAAATGCCACTACAATTTTTGCAAACTTTGAAAAACTACATTGTAGTTTGCAAACTTTGAAAAACGCCACTCCAGACTTCGAAAAATGCCACTAGAAATGGCATGAAATGGCATTTTTCAAAGTTTGAAAATTGCAGTGGCATTTCTCGGATACACCAGATTTTGAGTGTCATTTATCAAATTAACCCAAAACAAAAATAACTGGGCGAGCTGCTGGGTCCCTGGTGTCAGCCGCTCGTTGTGCAATTCTCTCGTTTATTGACTACGTTGACAATGGCATGGGACCCAGATGTCAGAAATCCACTAGGAGAAGCCTTTTTTATTGGCTTGAAATAAGGAGGCACTTGCTTGCGTACTGCCATGACCTTGGCGGGTCCCTGCTGTCATCCTCTCCACGTACAATCATCTCCTGATTGTGTACGCGTCAACTTGCTAGGCCCATAAGTCAGCCTCTAAACCCGTGGAGGACAAATACAACCCATTTAAAAAAATAATAGCCCATTCCATACATTCGAAAGGAAAGTTCAATATTCTGAGCAAAGTAACAGGTCTGATCCACATATAGAGTACTAAACTTCCACGTTGACAACCATCATAGCCAAGTAACTATCTACTCCCACTAATACTCTAGTACCGTACAAGTACTAACTTACTCTTAGCTAACTAGATGATGCCGTCCGCCATCTGTGGTACACGCTAAACGCCTGCACTGGCGTCGTGCGCCTCGCCTTGGACTTGCAATAGGTGCGATAGGGCGCGTTGCTCACGTGCGTTGGCCCTTTCCATGCTGGCGTGGTCCACCTAAGCTTCGGCTCCCAAGTGGGAAACCCACTTGATGATATGGTAGTAAAAATCAGCGTCGCGAACGCGTGCGTGCCCGACAGCCTCTAGGGCTATTTGCCGGGCGCCGGCCTCCACGTAGTCGGCCCAGTTGCGGGCGCTCTGCTCGCGACTCAAAGCGTCGGTGCGCTGCTGCTCCATGTCCCGCTGGCGGTGCAAATCGGTGATACGCTGCTCCTCCGCTAGGCGTTGGCGCTCCAACAACTCCTGCTCCTCCGCCATGCGGTCGCGCTCCAACAACTCCTTGATCTCCGCATTGCCATCTAAAGACAGATAGAATGCCTCCTCCCTCCGTCTGCCTTCTGGTGAAAACCTGAACACTAGTTCCGGCGGTGACCGCCTCCGGCGTCGCCTACCGCGGACGGGCGGGAGCATGGCGGACGTGGCGACCGTCGTTGGGACGGTGGGGGCTTATGATGATATGGCGAGTTGGGTCATGGTGGCACCGGAGAAGGCCGTGAAACAGTACTTATAGACGGAAGGTAGCGCGACAGTCATCGGAATTCAATGCATAATGGCTTAGCGTGCCAGCTTGCCATGGAAAACTAGAGAAACTGAAATTATGACTGTGCCGTCCCGTCTCGCCTGGGTCGCACGCCGACATGGCGGTCAAACGAGTGCACTCGAATCATCTCCCTCCTTGTCAATAATGATTCCACGGATTTAAAAAGCCCGCAACAATTAAAGCGTATCTTTTTTCGCATCAATTAGCTGCCTTAATTACGGCCGGCTGCATGCAGGCACTTAGAATCGCTCGCAGGCAGTACGCGAAGCAGCATGCAACGAGTCGCAGCCGAGGGCACGCATGTAGCCACTTAAATCTATGTAATTAATTAGGCTTCAACTTCTGCATGCCGTTAATTATTGCCATGCCTTGGTATTGTTGCTTTGCTCACGGGACTAATAAACCCGGACGGGGGGAGTACCTTGGTTGGTGAGAGGTTTGAATTAAGCCCTATAAAGCGGAAAGGAGGTACTAGTATGTGCGTGATCCGCTATTTATTCGTGTAGGATCGAGTAGGTCGTTTCTTGAATTGAGCCCTGCAAACCGGAAAGGAGGTAGTACGTTGGTGATCCACTATTTATCCATGTAGGATCGATAGTGTAGCTTGTAAGTTTCTTCAGAGGTAGGCATTTTTATCCGTGTAGGATCGATAGTGTAGCTTGTCATTTTCTTCAGAGGTACGCATTTTTATTCAAAAAACTGCCACTTCGCATCTTGTGTCACAAATAAAACTGCCAGGAGCGCATTTGTAGGATAGCTAGTGATCGATCAGTAACTTGTAAACACTGAGCGAACAGAAATAAGTAACTGTTAATGCATCTCAATGATTCACAGATCATATACAAATATGTAGCTCCAAAAGCAAAGATTAGCCACTTTGGATCTTGCTCGCAACGAAAACTAACTAGTATGATTCCCATACATAAGATCAACATGTTAATGCATCTCAATGATTCACAGATCATATACAAATATGTAGCTCCAAAAGCAAAGATCTAGAAAAAACATCTGTTCTTCCTACTAACATGGATGCTTCTCTTGGCCAACATTCAGTACAGACTGAAAGACAAATTTGTTTGTGAAGTCTACAATTCCTCTTGCAAACGTAAGTGGTTTCACCAATAGCTGGAACCATGAGAATGAACCACACATGATGGAGGAACATCCACTGCAATATGATTTGGTCTTCTCTCGATCACACCGCGAGACTATTTTCGGAATACAAACTTTAAATTAGGCAAAATGATGCCCATTGTATAATCAGACCAAAGCAATGAATCACCTAGTCTTTGCCAATAAATAGTACAGTACTACTTTTCTGCAGTCCATGAAGTGACTATCCAATCTTTCCGTGTCTATTTTCAAATGGCACTGCATGCAGTGACTATACTATTCTCTTGTGCAGTTCAACCAAAATTGCGGACACTTTGTTTTTTTGCCAAATAGCAACGGGCAGACATATCTGTCTGCACAAATATCAAGCAGCTAGTAAACATATACCACACCTTGTATTTTTGGTTTAAACATGTCTCTTCCGCTTAGCATCTGTCATGTTCTGCACTGGACAATCTGATACAGTTATGTTTTCCCCTGGACAATTTCATACTGAATTGATTTGCTGGTTCAGAGCAGAAATATAGCACCTATTCTTCATCAGACCAAGGATATCCATGTTCGTAGTGATGGAAGGGGTGAAATTGATACAACCGAAATTGAGCATCCAATCATTGAATCCTGTCCTGCACCTCCAATGTAGGTCCACCCTGCCAATAAATTCACATGCAAACCACTAGTATTACTATCTAATGACAGTACAAAAAAAGTAGCAAGATAGTAGCAAACCATGTACCTTCGTAATGAACAGCTCATAGTGCCACCAATTGGATATAAAGGTTTAGAGAAAACATGCTCCTAATGTTGAACCAGTAGAACTTTTGGTGCAGTTCCACTAAAATCGAGCTTCCCTGTTTGCATAGATATTGAAAGTGTGATTACTCTATAAGTGGCACTAGTTGAAGCATAGACTCACAAATATAAGCATTCCAATTTCTTAATGGGAAAAGGTAGCAAGACTGTTTCTAACCACCTGTTTGAAGGAATAAATAAAGCAACATCGGCTGATGTCAGGAAGGCATACATAGTTTTTTCTAAAAAACTAAGCCATTCCTGACCTTTCCTCTTCTTTTAAGAAAATTTTGTGTAGTTCTACTAAAATAAAATGCCATCACCGCCTTGACAAATCAGTGACACTGTACAAAAGGAAATGACTTAGCATTACATCATGATGTCAGGTATGTAGTCGACAGGCATTAGAGACAAACATACAGACCTCCTCCGATAACATAATGAACATTAATTTTAACAAAGGTGTGACTAGCTTTACCGGGATAATTTGAGTGAACTATACACCCTTTGTTCCTTAACATAAGACGTTTTCGCGGTTCAATTTAAAGTACCCAAACTTCTAGTATTTAGAAAAACAGGTAGTAGTTTTCTTGAGCACATATCTGGGAAAGCTTGCCACACTTTATTTATGTCCATACGCTAATGCAACACCATCCGAATACTACAAATATACACTAATCCAGTGGCTAGTGCAATAGTAGAGTAGTTAGTTTATTACAGGGTACAGTACAATGGTTTTACTGAACAGATTTCAATAAACTCTAGCACTGGAAGGTTTCTATAAGAATTAACAATACAAAATGTAAAGGTAACAAGTTTCAGCATTGGTATACTAGCTGTGCATGAGCATTAAACCAAATACAAAAGTCTGAAGGTAACTAGCATTATTAACTAATGACAGTATAAAAAAATTGCAAACCATGTACCTCCAAGGTAAATATCATTTCGAACTTGGGGGGACCTTAAAAATTGTTATCCCAATCTTGATAATTGATCAAACATAAAAACTTGATCGAACAAATCAAGAGAAAAGCCGGAGGAGGAGGTGCCCACTCTTGACCTTTCCTGTTGTCTTGATAATTGTCTATGCAGTTTAACCAAAATAAAATGACATCATCGCCTTGGCATTTTGGTGACACTGTACAAAAAAATTAACTTATCTCATGAAAGTGAGGTATGTAATCTATAAGCATTAATAGTGCAAAAATCTGAAGGTGGTAACAAGTTTCATCGTTGGTATACTGGCTGTGTAACAGCATTAGAATGCCTTAGCGAAAAAATCTTTAATACATCCACAATCAACAGCTAACCCTGAAATAATCCAGTGACATTAAATGGCATTGCTTAAATTTATCGGTGGCATTAGACTGAGAGCGGCATTAGTTAAATGTGGCATCACTTTAGCAGTAGCATTACTTGACTTGACTGCTGGCGTTATACTAACAACAAAAAAGTGGCAATAAGAGCATGGGAGGCCCATTCGGACAGTGGGCGCACCAGTACGATGTACCTCCACGGACGCAGAGTGGTGAGGGAGGTATGGTTTCCCAGAGCAACAAATATCCAGGCAGCATATGTGGATTATGTCTCTTTTTTGTTCTCATTAGCCACCTTTTTCCTACGCAAGGACAACAAACCGATCGACCTGGTCATTCTCTGTTGCGTTGTCATGCCTTTCTACCCTTCTTCAACCAAGAGACATGAGACTCGTTCCTTAGCTACTGATTTTCCCCTTTTCAACCTAGATGCGGGTTTGATGCCTACTCTCTTGGATAGCACAGTCTCCCTTCCTTTCCAAATTCAACCCAGACATGGATTAGTCTGCATGAAATAGGGTTTCCTTTAATAGTGCAAATTATGGTTTTCGTCTGCATGGCCAGCAGAGCAGAGGATAGCACATTGGGAAGATGGTGGAGTGGAAAAAGATCCACATGCAATGACGTGGCAGATGGGGCAATAGAACAAGGTTATGGTTCGAAAAGAGGTAGAATACCTGAGGGTCCGCAGGAAGTGGCTTCGCTCGTGGTCATTGTCCTTCGCACACACTACGGCAGCGAGCTTGGGGATGGAGGCCATCCCGCGCGGGCGCTAGGTCTGAGAGGACGGACTTGTCGTCAGTGCGTGACCTCGCTCGCCAACGACGAGTGCGTCAACGCTGCACGTCCTTTTCTTCCCCGGCGGATCTGTGACCACCGGTGAGGAGGGAGAGAGGGGTCATCTTTTTTAGATCTAGAGAGAGGGTGGTAGTGTGAGAAGCAAGTGGGCAGCCCTTAGCAAGAAAGCGCTCGAGCTCTAGCCTATATATCTTTTTTATACTACTAGTACTGGAGGTGGAGTAGTGGTAGAGTAGTTTATATTTTCTCTGCATACAGTACCAGTTAGTAGTGCTTCAAAAATGATCGGCACGCCATTAAAAAAATAAAGGTCGATAACTAATGCAGCACCTCGGGCCAACGCGGCTAGATCGCATTTTGCATGAGAAATTACACACCATGTTTCGTTGACATGTGGTCCCGTTCCAACATATCAGTGAGATGACGATGAGTAGTAGTAGTATTTCCGAACATATGTGTAGGTCGGGGCACCTCTTCGTGAACCGTGGCAAACTCGCAACCGTCCACCGACTCTTCGCCTTTCCCTCTCGATTTGGAACTGCTGTCGCACGCTCTTCCTCTCCCTCCTCCATTTTCCTTCAGCCCTTCACCCTTTCTTCTGCCATTGTTCGATCGTCTTCTCCATGGAAGGAACAGGCTGGAAACGACCTCGTTATTCTTGCCCCAATCTGAAAGATGACGTGGTGGAGGAACTCATTGATCGGTGCGACGTCATCACCTCGGCTAGCATGGCAGGTTCGTTCAAGCCTATTCTCGACTCAACTAATAACATCATTACAAAGAACCCAAGAGTCAAGGAGCGGTTTGATCTCCCCTATCTTATTCGCCGTGACCCTGATGACTAGCGCCGACACGACGGAGGCCTCGCCCTGTGCAAGTTGATGCCGCTTGATAATGATACGTATGATGTTAAGATGCCATCGCTTGAGGGTAAGTCTTGGGCGGGTGCAAATGGAGATTGGGTTGTTTACATTGGGTCCAACTGCGAGTGGGAACTTGTGAATGTGTGCACTCGTGACCGGGTTCCACTTCCAAAAATCTCAGTAGACTGCCCAGAGGTTGAGCACACTGGTATTGTACGCACGTTCAAATACGATCATGGTGACTGTCTTCTATGGAAGATAGCAATTTGTCGAGTTCCCAACCGCTCTTGGAATTACAACAACTATCAAGTTGTTGCTATCTTCAACAAGCTTGTTGCCGTCCTTGGTGGTTTGACTCGATGGATATTGCTCAAAAATCAGTTTATGTACACGGATAAGTACTGTGATGCAATTCAATACGAGGGCCTTGTGTTTGCTGCCACCACTCGTGGCACTGTTTTTGCATGGGATCCTCGTAGTTTCGATACATTTGTCTTCCACCGTAATTATAATTGTTTCATCCACATGCATGCGGGTTAGCAAGTTTCCCTTTACTAATTAACCTTCTTCTTGTGTTTCCAAGGTCCTGTGAACATCTCACCACCTATACTTGAAAAATTTTATAACCAAGGGGGAGATGACAATGGTGATGATCACGAGCATGAGGACGAGAAGCGCCCATATACTCTGTGGCACCTGGCAACTAATTCTGATGGATCACCTCTTCTTGTGTGTATACAGCCCATTGATGATGTAGTCTCCCATGGTCGCACTCTCCGGACCTATTCCAACACCCGTTGCATGCTATTCGGGATATATACTAGTGTGCTAGCACCAACTCCTTCTCCCTGGTAAAGAATTGATAGTATTGGAGAGAACTCGCTCTTCCTTGGACAAAACTATCCGATGATGGTGAAAGGCGATCCAACTGCTGTTGACACAACATTACTAGTACCATTAGTAAAGGGATGGCCCGTCCCAGAGAATCACTTGTGGTTCAAAGCAAGCGTTTCCAACTCCGAGGAATGGTTAGGTTGAAGTTCATTTCATTGCTTGTTATTTGTTGTGTGGTGAAAACTTTAGTATTTATAATGTATCCTCGTTGTCGATGTGGGTCGATGAACTGTTGTATGTAATAAAATGATATGCCTGTGATAAACTTACTAAATTTATGAATGGATTTCGAGTCGCTTCTCTGAGTCAGTGGTGCAACAAGGAAAAAAATATTTTCCGAATACATAATTGTACGTGCATTGCAACAGGTTATCGGATGAGGCCAATCAACAATAGTAGTACACTATTTGTACTAGCTTCACATGATTCGCGCGTCGGGTGGGTGTTTTTACTATAGCCATATGTTAATGTGTTCACTGTACATAACCAGCACCTCGAATCCTCGATACTAGTACTATTTAGTAGGAGTAAGTAGTAGGAGTAGTAGGGTGGCATGGGCCAGAACAAGCATTCACGTCCAGGAGTACGGCACACGCCACCACCACGACATCCATCTGACACCATATTATTTCTTGGAGTCTGTGCTAGAGAAATCTCTTCAACCTCGTCGTTTCTCTAAGTTCATCCATCGCGCAGCGGGCGAGGTGGGGGTTTGCCAATAGTCGGTTTCCTTAACTGCGGTCCCACTTGTAAGGCCAACTCCAACGCACGACCCCAATCGGATCTCCGTTTTGCACGTACTCCAATGATAATTTTGACTAGAAAAGCAAGACCAAAGAAAACAAGAACCACGAGAATACATTTTACTACTCTTGTAAGTTGGATTAGTGCCTTCTCGATGCATTCATTGTTGATCTGCGGAGGCTCGATCTTGCGTGCTTCTTTCTTCTTCGAGTGTAAAGAAGTAGACGTTGCTTCCTCGCATCTAGTCTCATGTCTAGCCTCTATTCTAGTAGGAGTATCAACAAGTGCACTAATCTCATCTCTAGCTTCTGTGCTTGCTAAAAGTGATAGAACATCTACTAAATTGCGCTCTATCAATATATGGATGTACTCTTCTTCCCAATACAAAAACTTGCATCCATTCTACTCCCTCCGTTGCACAATACATACCTTCTATTTGTCAAAATATATATGTATCTAGACATGTTTTAGTATATAGGTACATCCATTTTGGACAAATGGAAGTCAAGTATTTTGGAACGGAGGGAGTACACAATAAATTTTTTAAGTTAGCACAACTAGTCTAATCCGAGAGCACAACCGAAGATTTGGTCGGGTTCTTCCTCCTTTTGCCGACACGTGGGACATACAGCATCCAGGTCGTGTCATGAAAGAAAATAGAGTGGTAGTTGAAGCCACGAGATGTGCATCTTGGGTTAAACTGTAAATAGAATCTTACTACTCTTGAGACACTCCAAAAGCGGCCACCGAAGATCTTTATTGGATTTGTTTTTCATCACCAGCACGTCGGGGTGAAAGATGTGCAGGTTCAGTGGGTCCTCTTGCGTTTTCACTGACATGTGGGGCCGCATATGAGCAAACAGACGATGGGCTCCGCGTGTCCGCTGGCTGGCTGAGAAGAGAGATAGAGGAGGGCTGAGCACGGACTACAGGGAATTTGTTCTACGTACCTCGATATAGGCTCGATATAGTGGGGTGGCATGGGCCATAACTAGCATTCACGTCTAGCAGTACGGCACACGCCACCCACACGAGTCCCATCCGACACCAATTTTCTTGGAGTCCATGCTACAACCATCTCTTCTCCCTCCTGTTTTCTCAGCCATTGCGCGGTGGGCGGGGTGGGGGTTTGCCGATAGTCAGTTTGCTCAACTGCGGTCCCACTTGTAAGTGAAAATGCAACACCGCATGCATTCCAGCTTGAGCGGCGTGCCAGACCAACCGTGTGGGGGTGCGACGGGAACACAGCAGGATTTTCCTTTTGAACTCGTAACTCGTAAAATTTGGTTCTGCTCCATGGCGTGACCGATAGATAGAAAATAACGATTTTTCCTAGAGTAATGAGAAGTTTGGTTCTGGCGCCATTCATGCATGGAGTACGTATGAAAATTATGAAGTTGATGCGAAAGGTAAGATAATTACTGTAGTATCATATACTACTACATGGATTTGACAGAAAGAAAAAATACATACGGATCCATCAACGACATCCTCACGCCCTAGTGCGCCGGGTCACCAACCGACGTGTGAGGAGCAACGGTGTTGGAGGTGAGCTCAACGTGCTTCTGAACAGTGCCGTCCAAGGTTGCCCTGCGGTCCAAGAAGGCCAGCATCCTATCGTCCTCCTCTTGCATGTAGTAGTCCTTGTGGACGATTTGCACGTAGACGTGGGTGATTATGTCGATGGTGTCTTGCTGTGCCAGGCACTGTGCGGCGAGTGCGACCTCGAGGTGGACATTCTCCGGCGCGACGGCGGGCAGTCACAGGGCCACCAGTGCATCGAAGAGGTTGTCACCATAGTGGCCATTGAGGGTGGCGGGCATCGCCGAGCCTGGGCGCGTCGGCTGGAGGCTTACGTCAAAGTCGTCTGCAAGCTTCTTGATGACGGTGAACTTGTCGAGGAAACCGACGAGGACCTCGTCGAACAAGGAGACAAAGCTATCATCCAAGCGGCCCCTCGCCCTGGCGGCCTCAAGCAATACTACCTGGAGACGTTCCTCGGTGCCGGGCCCAGGCCGGCGTGGTGGAACATCTGGCACAGCTGGCTGATGCTCGTGCTCATCGCCTCCATGGGTCTAGCTTAGCTTCTAGTCAACTAATCTTGTGATTCGAGTGATCACTCTTGCCCTTGGTTAGCGTGCGTAGGTGCGTAGGATTTCGTACTACTCCTCGGCCCTCTATTGCACCTGCCTTTGGCTGTACGATAGGTGGGCCAGCCACCCCCTGGGCCCACGGGTCATTCACCCAAAGGCAGTTGTCGTAAGTCAATGAAGCTACGTCCCCCTCCGTGACGGTGCAGTATAGTCATCTCACCGGACCTCTAGTTGGAGCCAAACGAGAGAAGTTTGATGTTTAGTGGTTTATTGGTCCCCTTTGCATTTTGCGCCAAGTTTTGACCTTTGATTTAACTAATAAAATGTTAATGCATGTAAACAAAAATGTTGTGTAAGTCACCTTACGAAAACCAAATAATCCCAAAATACTTAGGCACGGTGCATTAACTCCCTCCTTGTTTCTTATTTCGTGACATATCAACCAATGAGAGATGTGGGCCATGCATGCTTTCAATGACTTGAGACTACCAAACATGACATGCAGTGTTTATTTCATTGCATGTAATCTTATTAGTACTCTAGTTAGCAAAAAAACATTAAGTTCTCTTGCCGATAGGAATAAAACACCATGTATTTATTTACAGAGGGAGTAGTACTAAAATCCAGATGGACGTGGTAGTACTCCTAAATCCAGACGGTGGTGCTACTAGTACTAATAGAAGTACTACCAATGTAGTAGTAGGAGTACTAGCACTGTACTACCCCTTGGTCAAATTATTACGTGCTGCTCCTCACAGTGAAGTGACAAGACCCTGCGCCGGAGATGACACCTGAGTATAGGCGTCGTGTTCGGCATACCATAGTCAGCCTCACCGTCTGCACTCACTATCATCATGGCTGTAGAGCTAGCCTGCTTACAACTAGCCCTGTTAAACATAATTTCCCGTGAGTAGATTCCCGTGCATTGCATGGAACACCAAGATTGGGGGTGGACGGCTCCAGCAGCGGCCATCGCGCCAGATTTTTCCACGGCCTTCTAGATGTGGTGGGGAGGAGATAAGGCTGATTGTGAGAGACAAGGAGTTGTTTGTAAATAGGGAACAAGTGCGGGCATCTTTTTGCAAAAATGGAGAAGCTTGGTTTGTATGCGTTCGATCTAGATCCGGCGGCTATTGGTGAAATATGGGAGGCACAACATCATCACCAACTCAGGACCTGTTTGATTCACAGGATTTTGAAAACGCAGGAATAGGACACGGCAATATTACAAGTTTCAAACTGATATTACAAATGTTAGGAGTAATGCTGCACCTACGAAGAGGGAATTACTAGGAAGTTTACATAAGAACTTTCATTACTTTAGGTGGATGCAGCATTATCGTACAAACTAAAATCCACAGCCCTGACAAGTCACTAATGGGCAAATAAGTTTTCGAGTCTCTGGCCACTTGATGTTTCAAAAACAAATTCAGCTTCTGCGGGGACTTTGTCATTTAGGCTTAGACGCTTGCGGTGATCAACATGCCATTCATTGTTGCACCAAAGAATGCCAAACCTCATTACCTTGAGCACACTTGCCTCCAGAACAAAGAACCTGGCCAATTTAATCTCAGATGTGCTGCCTCAGTAGTCGATCAAATCAATTTCTGTAAGATGGAGATCAAGGCAATCGATGAGATTGTTATAGTGCAGCACATTTTTCACTTTCAGGTCTTTTTTTATCTTCAAAAGAACAGAACATATTAGAGCAGCTGGCTGCATAAGATTGACGTGTCATCAAGAGGTACCAATATCATTCGCTCATACGATAGGGTTGGCTGGCTAGTGATATTTTTTCACTCGATATCTCTCTCTCTCTCTCTCTTTCTGTTTCCTCTCATTTAACTAGGAGCATGTGAAGAGCTTGGGCATTTGTTGTCTTCCACTATGTGGCCGATGCCATATTTCGCAAAAGTATGCCACATAATACGCATCGATGTCAAATCAAAAGATGTTGGCACTGCTCTCGCGATGTGAGAGAGTTGGCACCGCTGTGCACACAGACCCACATGTATAAACAAATCAATCAAACCAACTACACCAGCCTCTCACTCTCCGAAACAAATGTTTTTTTATTGCCTCAGTCCTTTCTCTCTCCCACGCAGTGTTTTTTCATTGTGTGAGTTAATTTGGCACCAGAGCAAAGTAGGTGATCCAGATTGGGGCACCAGGTGAGCAATGGAGGGGCATTGATGCTAAATGCATCACAAGTGAATTTGGCACATGTTTTGGCCTACATAGCCCACTTTTGTACTCCCTCCATCCCAAAATTCTTGTCTTAAATTTGTCTAAATATGGATGTATCTAGTTACATTTTAGTGTTAGATACATCCGTATCTAAACAAATGTAAGACAAGACTTTTGGGACGGAGGGAATACTACCTCGTATTTAGTATAAAATTTTGACCATAGATTCACCTAAGAAAATGCCAATGCATGTCACTAAAAATTACACCATTTGAAATTATGTTCAAATACGAATCCAAAGATATAGTTCTTAGTGACATGCATTAACATTTTGTCAGTTAAATCTATGGTCAAATTTTGATACTACAAAATTGGAAGAGTAAACCAGGACGGAGGTAGTACTTGCTCTTATGGTAACCATAGAGTTACTGGAGTAGTCTAAGTTACTTTCCACTATGACTAGCATAGGCTACTATAGTAGTATAGCATAAAAACGATGCAGGTGATCACGTGAGAAAAAAATACTAAAAACATTTTTTTCGGTGCAGTGCGTAGATACAGTTTTGAACACTACACTTGTCATCGTAATTTGGGAAAATTATGAAAAAATTTAGCTAAGTTGTGATTACTGTTTACTTATAGGAAAGAAGTTTCACCTCGATGAGTAGCTTCTCCGTGCACGGAAAGCATGTAAGGAATCCAACAACTTGATCCAGATTGGGGCCGATAGATTTTAGTGCTAAGATCTTCACTGCGCGCATGGACTGGGTCAAGCTTGTGGGAATCATTTTCTGGAAGACGGTCGTAAATACATCAAGAAGAAATTTAAAAATGTGAATTTGAAGAAGACGGAGAAGAAGATGAGTGATGTACATGAATGATTACGGATCCAATAAAGAGTTTGGAGAATTTGGCAGACGAGTACACCAATGCTTTCAATTTCGGCGCGTCAATGACCCTGATTTTTGTTGGACCTTCTAGATCAGATACAAGCAATCTCTCAAGGAAAGGCGCATTCTCAATGACCATAACGTGGAACAGCTGGAGTGATCTCTTCCCAATTGATGTCTTGTTGCGGGGCCAGCAAGACTCATAAATCCATCGGAGATTCGTCGAGGCGATGTGGAGGCTAATGAACCCGTGGATCTGCTCAAGACGAAGGTACTCGAGCGCAGTACAGCTGTGGAGCAGGTGCTCCATAGCCTTCTTCGAGATGACAACGTCGAAGAGGTCGAGCTGCTTGAGTTGAGGGAGAAGAAGGGCGGGCAGGGCATTAATCTGGGGAAGATAGCAGGAGCTGAAGCTGGCACGGCGCAGCTTTGGCATGAGGTGGAGCGCGGACGGCGGCAGAGAGCGACATCGTCCAGCTTCATAGCTGAGTTCCTCGAGCTGATCTAGGGCGGGGGATAAGAACCACTCGTCGAACTTGGGTTGGACCTTGCAGTTGGTACTGAACATGCGGATGTCAAGGCGTCTGGCTGGCCCAGGGTGCGATGAAAGGATCTTGGAGACTTCGGCCATGCATTTGCAATCCCCATCGCAGAGGCAGCTGTCGACGGTGAGGTTGAGGGGGACGCATCGCCAGAGGGGGCGCCACCACCAGGAGAGAAGGGCGGTCCGCACGATAGATTTTGTGGGGAGGAGGCCAATGATGATGAGCAGCATGTCATCGGGGAGGCTGCTAATGAAGTCCAGGCTCACCGGATGCGGTTTTGGCTCGGCCGCCTCCGCTTATTGGCTGCCTCGCCGGTGCCGACGCCGGTGTACACGTGTGCTGGTGTGTGTTGTGTGCTGGGTGTGCGCGAGTGCGTCCTTCTGTGCATGCCGTCGTGCAGTGGTGAATTGTGCACGAGTGCGTCCTTCGCGCGCAAGAAGTTTGTCCTCAATGCGCCCTCAATTTACTAGCGTGCAGGGTGCTACCCCGAGTGGTTTCAACTTTTTTTACTTCACCGCGTGTCAGATGGGCATCTAGTTTACTTATTTTCACCCACTACCACATGGGCCAACACACGAAGATACAGAACACGAGCTGACAAGCCAGCATGTGGATTGGTTGACCGGTCAACTAAATAATATACAGAGCTATACGCTGACATAGTGAGCGTATAATCCGTCGGTATAGAGAGTTCGAGTGAGAGGGGAGGCCCGTGAGAGATAGCATAGAGAGAGAGAAAGAGCTAGTCCCTCCGTTCGATAATGTAGTTCCAACATTTTTTTAAGTCAAACTTTGACCAAGTTTCCAAAGAAATTACTTATATCTACAATACCAAAGATAAATGATAGTATGAAGTAAGTACATGTTGTGATCAATCTAATGATCGTTCCAGATGTAAATGTTTTTCTCCGCATATACCTGGTCAATCTTTTCTGAGGTTTGACTTTTCAAAACATCCATATGCTTATGGACGTGACAGAGTCCCTAACTAGAGAGAGAGATAGAGAGAGTGAGTGAAAAAAGTGTGTGTGTGTGTGTGTGTGTGTGTGTGAAAGAGACATGGACAACACACGATAAAAGTAGAGAAAAAGCGTGTGTGTCTTATGCAAACATATCACACATGCATCTTCGACAACGGAGGCAAGGTGAGGAGATAGTGTGTGGTTGTTTGGAACCGAGAGAGCAAGACCCCTAGCACGTGGCCAAGAGGGGTCTGACAAACAAGGGAGAGAGGTCGAGAGAGACGTAAGGAGAAAATGCAAACATGGGGAGGAGAGAGTGTATGTTTGTCATAGAGAGATCCCCTGGAGATCGTGATGGGACTACATGGGTGGGAGATCGAGTGACAAGGTGTGTGCGCGATAGAAGATGCCCCGAGAGATATCGAGATAGACGTATGGATGGAAGGAGACAATACGTGTGTTCCTTATGGCTAGTAAGAGATAATCATACTTAGGAGGGGGGAGTGCTTGCGCCTATGATGGAGTGAGGGATTATGATACTTAGGGGGTGCGTGTCACATGGAGAGAGAACAAGGGCGGAGAGTGTTGGATGGGTCTATATGTATAGCGCGAGCGAGACATGTGTATGTGTGAACCCGGGAGATATAAGGCCAGTTTGGCTTGCGTCTTGAGCATCTTTTGCCTGGCCTGGGGTTGTGGCTGGATTTCATGCATGCTTGTTTGGTTGCTACCCTGTGAAAAAGAAAGCCCGCCTGGCCTGGGTTCCCTTGCACTTTAATTAGCCTGGCTGAACTCCAGACACTGCAAGTAGCCTGGCCCAGGCGACCGATTTCGAACGCCTGGCCGTGCCTGGTCGTGTGGCCACGAGGCTAACAGCAACATGGATGGATATTAGCATTAAATAATTGATGCATGGATTGATTGATGGGACGTTGATGCTTTTCCTGGCCCAGGCATGAACCAAACGCTTCAGCACCACACAAGCCTAGCCAGGCAGAAACATTTTACATCTCATGTCCACACCAGGCAGTACCGACCATCAAGGCATGAGGGTCAGGTCACGAACCAAACTGACCAATAAAGTTTGAGAGAGATTGAGGAGCCCCGATAAGGCTGAGTGGTGCGTCAGATAGCTGAGAGGGGGAAAGAGATATTCCATCCGCTCGATAATGCAGTGCATGTAAAAATTTTAGAAGTCAAACTTTGGAAACTTTGATCAGGTTTACGCAAATGTTATTTATATCTACAATACCAAAGATACATCATACAAAACTACATCTCAGGGTGAATCTAATGGTATATGTTTGCCGTACTAGATGTAATTCTTTTTCTCCACGTACATGGTCAAACTTTGTGATGTTTGACTTTTCAATAAATCTATATGCTATGGACCGAGGAGAGTGCCTCAGTCGAGACAGATCAAGTGCGTGTGAAGGAGAATGAGTAACTGTGCAAAAAGAGTATGTGTGTGAAAGAGAAAGTGACAACAAACGATAAATTAGAGAGAGAGTGTGTATTTTTTCGTTTTTTATGCGAACATATCATGCATGCATCTCCGAGATGGAAAAGCGAGGTGAGGAGATACACGAAGATAGCTAGTGTGTGATTGTTTGCAACGGAGAGAGACACCCCTGTAGCACATGTCCAATAGAGGTCTGGCCAACAAGGAACAAAGGTCGAGAGGGACACATGGATGGCATGGACGCATGGGGAGGGAGAGAGGGTGTGTTTGTGATAGAGATATCCCGTCGAGATTGTGAGGGGACTATATGGGAGGGAGATCGAGGGAGTGCGTGTGCGATAGAAAGATGCCTCGAGAGAAATCGAGATAGACCATGCACATGTTTGTGATGGAGATTAGATAGTCATATACATACAGGGGGGACTGCATGTGCCTACAATTGAGTGAGAGACCATCATACTTGGCTAGCTGGGCATGAGATTGTGTGTGCGCGTGTGAGATGGAGAGAGAACGAGGGGGAGAGATAGAGTTTTAGATGGGCCTAGCGAGTGTGAGTGAGATATGCATGTGTATGTGTGTCCCAGGTGGATGGAGAGTTTGAGAGAGTGGGGGGAAGAGCTCCGAGATGACATGGTGGTGCGTGAGAGAGTTACGGGCAAAGAGACAAGGAATTTGTGTGCGTACGATGAGTGCACCCAAGATATCTAGCTTGGACTAGCTAGAGTATCATGCATAGTGTGCGAGAGAGACCTATAGATGGTGTATATATGCATGCGAACTAGAAAGACCCCCCATACACACACAAAGAGAGAGTGAGAGAGAGAGAGCAGGAGTCCGGGAGAGGGGGAGGTCGCGTTTTATGCATCAAAGACTGATATAAACCATGTTTCGATATAAAATTGCATTCAAATATTTAAATTGGAGAACATGTTGTCTGCAATCCACACATGAACGGATATATGCGTATATCAAACAAGTTCATTAATTTGACTTTCAACATGTTCCTGGAGTACTATAATACTGTACAACATGCTACTCGATTGAGGTGTTCAATTTTGGATTTAGTTCACTATTTTGACCTACTGAACGAGCTATTTCATTGAATCGAGATATTTCATTTTGGGTTTGATTCGCGTTTTTGAGTGGGTCAACTATTTGTCATATAGTAAATCGCTAGCAACGAGCATGTAAAAACACATTACTCCCGAGCATCATCTCTCCATCTAAAAAGAAGTGGCAAGCTAATATTTCAAAATTTGATCCGAATCGACTTGGTAAGGTAGACGTGGATGCTCGTTCTCCCAAAATTTGAACGAACCGTTAAACATCCTCTCTGCTCGGTGGAATTCGCCCAAGCAAATAAATGGGAGACGCGAAATTACCGTCCTATGTGGGACACGCATCAATTGGCCCTTTGTACATCGAGGGTAGGTTCGTAACTTCATCCAAGAGCGCCTTCTCCTCAGCCGAAATGACATGTGCCGAATAATTCATAAACCATGGTCGGCAAAACACGCTCTCCTCGCCCGAAATAGCTCGCGCCCACTATTTCAAAACACGCTCTCCTCGCCCGAAATCGCTCGCGCCCACTATAGTTCAAAACACGCCCTCCTCGCCCGAAATCGCTCCCGCCCACTATTTGGGGAGAAGCAAAGTTACTCTACTATCCCCGACCCTCAGTACACAGACCCAAGCCGAGAAGCCTATAGGAAAGGGTAGAACTGTAACTCCCCCTCACATTTCAGACAAATGCGTCTGTAAGACATGGTTCCACTCCCCTCCCAATTCTCCCCACCCCCCCCCCCCCGCCCGCCTGCCCCCATTCATACCTCATGGGCGCCAAATCACCTTCTCCCCGGGAAGCTCCCTTCTCCCGATCCGCGAAACCTCAGCCCCACCTCCATGGCGCCCCCACCGCACCAATTTCACAGCCGCCCTCCTCCCTAATACCAGAGATGTTGTCCATTTACCGTCGTGCACTGGGCCATGTGCCTCTTACTCCGTGCTGCTGGTGCTGCCTCAACGACGGCCGCGTGAACCGTACCGGAGCCGATTCACCCCCGCCACTATTCACGGTGCCGGAGCGGCTCCAACTTCGGATCCATCCAGAGTCCTGGCGCTGCTTCCGCATAGTCGTCGACCGTTGTGACATCGCTCTTTCCCTGCCGCCGGTCGCCACCACAACCGCGCCGGCCTCACCGACTCGGCAGCTGGACCTGCCTACTTCACCATGCCGCCAGATAGGTCGCACCCTCATCTCAAATCAATTTATTTAGGCGTCAGTTGTCTGAATTTTTATTCTGGGCCAATCGATTCCCAATGGGAAGCAGCACTCCTCGAGGCGGCGGAGCTCCTAGGCTGCCGGTTGGCTGGTGTCTAACGTAAGGGTGCGGGGTCGCAAGTTAGCCGTGGAAGCAGTGCTTAGATGGCTATCTTTTAGAGTTGCATGGGTTGAAGGTACTGCCGCCGCCGGATCTGGTTGATGGGGAGTCTTTGTGGATTGGCCCAGGGGTGGCGCAACCACGACAGTGCGGTGGGGTGGGGAGCGGGGTTTTGGCCGGGGCCACGGACGGCAGAGGCAAGCTGCTCTCCCGTTGGTCGCTGGCTCTTCGGGGAAGATTCCGAACAGTGTCAGCTGGGAGGCACAAGACGGCCAGCCATCCGGCATAGATCGGACAGTACCAAAATAAAATAAAATCGTGTGACCCCAATTTAGTCTTCAATCAACAGACGTGTGACCACCCTCGTACCTTGCTGTTGATCTCTTAGTGTATTTCTTCAGATCAAAGAGATATGTCGTTCTTAACATTATGCGTTATCTGCATCTTCAGACACACCGTCTTCCGACTCACCGCAGCTGCTCCAACAAGGGAAGCATACACCAGAAGGGAGCTATAGTCCCCACTCAACAGTTCCCTGCATCGAATGCGCGTGCCCGACATGGACAGCCACAACAACTGCAGGGCCATCCACAAGTCAGCACATGATGCTCACTCCAATGGATGGCAGCCAGATAGGTTGTACCCTCATCTTACTTGTGTGCAACATTTATGGCTTTGTTATTCATCTAAGCATGAAAAATAGATCATCACATTTCACTGTATATTCATGCTGATCTCTTACGGGTCTTGTTCAGGAGTTAACGTTGTTCCATAGTTCAGCTTAGATACTTGTTCTTTAGGTAACAGTGTTCCATAGTTATCATCCATCAGCCAATGCTATCCAATAGGCTGGTGATTATAGTATTATACCACTTCTAGTATTACCTATGTTGTTCTTTAATACTTTCGTGTGCCATCTAGTTAATCTTGAGTACAAACGATACATATTCTGTAGCTTTCATCTGTGTTCTCCCTTTAGTTTATGAGACATGTTGCTGCTAGTTAACCCCAGTCCTACTATTTATGTCGTCTCCTACAGGCACTCATTAGTTGTCTTCCATGCATGTCAGATATAATTGCACACACTGATATATCCACAAGAACCTCGCGGAGCAATGTAAAGGCCAATAAACTTGATGTCAATGATACCTAATATGATGGAACATGTAAAGGCAGTTCTTCAGAAGACTTGCAGAAAGATGATGAATCCCCTTCACCCCACAAGGTCCTTGCTCTAACTTGGCCTGTGATATGGGTACAACATGCATACAATGTCCTGGAGTGTATCTACTCTGTTGCAATGCCACTTGCTTAGTATGCTGATCATGCATGTAAATATGTCATGCCTTCCTGTTTTTCAGTACCTATTCCATTCATGATAACATGTTTTCAAATTCAAGTACTGTCATTCTACTCTATCGCAATGCCATCTGCTTAATTTGGACATCATGCTTCTGAATATCTTATGCATTCTTATTCATCAATATGTGCTTCATCTGTCTACCATACTATGGCACCCCGGCTCAGAGCGACCGGTTTACCATGTATTGCCAGCCCAGAGACCATGTCTTCTGGCAACACACAACATCTTGGTACAGAATAACAACCACTTTATTGATGCTAGCAGAATAGAGTTTACATTACAACAGCTATCGAGACCAAGCGGCACACTCAATGCGGCTGAACAATATGTACATTATTTAGTAAACATAAAGGGGCCTCTATCCGAACAACTACATGGCAGCGGAATAACGTCGTGGCAGAAGCTCCATATCATAGGGACACCAATGTGGACACGATCTAGACTCGAACAGCGCTCCTCTCCAACGGTACTTTTCCTAAAATCTAGCATGACACGCCAGGTCAGTACATTGAATGTACTTGCAAGCTCACAATAGGCATAATCATAATGACAAACAATATCATGATATTTAACCAATTATTAATAATGCAACACTATGTGTCAACATGCTGTGATCATGCTCGAACATCCCTCGGGACAGCTTACCAACTGTGATCATCTCATGATCACAAACAAACCACCAAAGTGGTCTTTCTCAAGAACAACTCGTCATCCTTACGGCGATCACAACCACGACCATCATTTGGTCACAAATGCCTTGATGACCTTTCTGCCATCCATCAACAATGCAAAGTTCATAGCTTAGTGTGCAATTTTTATTAAACGTTGACTCATGGTGGGACCTACTACGAGGTATCCGTGACCGTGGACTCGGCTATCGATAGACTACACACTCTACAGAGGTAGCACACTGTACCCACACCATGGAACCCATGGCCTCACACTCCCATTCGGGTGGACCAACGACATTCTGACAAAACCCTTCCATTGCCACAGCACTCTCCCGGCCACTCCGACCCAAATCCCCAACGGGCTGGTCCTGGGTGGCCCCGTGTCTACAAAAGAGACCCCGACCACCATCGTGGTCAAAACACTCCCACTCAGGGACTTGGTACCATAATCTCATCAACGAGCACACAAGATTATACCTGCTTACCGGGCCAGGGCAAGCACGGCATAACCTTCCCTAGTTGGAGGCACCGACCAGAGGCCATGTCAATGGACCGAATCAAGGCCTTCCCACAAAGGCAAATGTGGTTGCACTGGAAAGAAACTCGATACAGCAGCACCATGACCCAGTCAACGGTATATCCAAGTTGAGTTATATTTAGGTTCAACTTTAAACTAAAAATGACTGGTGTCATGGCATGGCATGCCATGAAATGCAAGAAAACACATGCATCATATAATGATAAAAATGACCGATGTCATCCATATACACACCACGCATAAACGTCAACAACTCATATTACTCTACTACTCAAAATGACTCACAACTTAACCAAAATATTTTGCAACAAGTTTTATTAATTTCTTACGCAAGAAAGTAACTCCGATAAATTTCTCATATGCTTGACAAAAAGATTTCACTATCAACAACTCTTAATTTCTTTATCACTAACTTGGGTTCAAACATTCTGTAAGATAGGTAATATGATTAAACAAGTATTTAACAGAATATTTTCTAACAAATTTTTATCAATTTATGAAGGAAAAAACAAAGCTTTAAATAATTACTCACATGCATAACAAAGTTATTTCTAACATCACCAAATAAATCTTAACTTGCTTTATCCACTAAACTAGTTGCAATCATTCTGTAAATCAAGCATAACAACTAACCATTATTTAACAGAATACAAATAACTCAATAATTATTTAAATGCATGGATTAATCATTTCATTCAACTAAGAAAATCACAAATATTGAAATGACACCATGAAAATGTTGCTGTTGCTTGCCTTAGTGCAGATGAGGTTCACAAGCCTTCTGGCGATCCTCAAGACAAGCCTCACCCTCTGAAAATAAATTTAAACACAAAAAGCAAATATCAAGAACACTTCTGAAAATCACCAGAAATTCTAAACAGCTCAGAAAAATCTCATCTTTGGTGAGCTGCTAGATTTCTTATCAAAGAACACAATGCAAAAAGAATCAATTCATTTGGACTTATGGTTGAAGAGTTATAACTGTTTGAAGTGTTCTGTAAATTCAAATGAATTTGAATAAAAAGAAACAGACTGGGGGGTGACGTCGAAGGCGTAAAGCCAGGGGCGCCACCACTCGTACCGCTTCGCGCGCGTACAGAGTGGCTGACTAGCGAGCCCCGCTAGTCAGGTGGGGGAAGGGGGAGAAAGAAACAGAGAAGGTCGCGGCTTCACTGGAGCTCTTGCCGGCGACGAGGGCTCCTTGGCCCAAACGAGAGGGAGGGATTGAGAGAGGGGACGATGGCGCACCTGCCCGTACCCGTAGCATGGCTAGGGGTGGTCGGACGGCGTCGGAAACAAGCTCGCAAGCGGAGGCAGAACGCGGAGGTTGCCGGAGTTGAGGAAGACGGCGAACAGAGGCCACTCCAGGGGCTCCAAGCGGGCGAGACGGCCTCACCGGAGAGAGGCGGAAGCCCTGGAGGGGTTGCCCTGGCCTGGGAGGGGCTAGAGCTCCTGCTCCGTCCAGAGGGGATCGCCGGCGAGCTCGAGCTCGGGGACGGCGGCCTGAGGCCTGCCCGGCCGGGCTACGGCTTCCTACATAGTCGTGGAGTGTGTGGGAGTGCTGGATGGGGCTCGAGGAGACTAGGGGTGGCCTTATTTATAGGCAAGCGGCGAGGGGGCTTCGGGCTCCACCGGTGGACACCTGTCCACGGCGCCCGGCGACGAGCGGCATCAGTGAGAGGGGGATAAGGCGACGGAGTTCACGCGGGCACTATGGACGGACGGAGAAGAGCAGAGGATCAAGAGGAAGGCGACGAGCATAGTGTAGAGCGCACTGTGGCGTTGGCCGGACCATGCCCGTGCTCGCTGCGGCGAGCTCCGGCATCGGCGAGAGCCGGGGAGGAGTTAAAGATGTCGAGACGATGATGGTGGCGCGGTTTGGCACGCTCGGGCAGGCGAGGGAAGCAAGCACGCGCGAACAGACGTTCGGCGGCACCCAGAGCGCGTCGACACACATGCCTGGCATCATGGACATGCGTGGTCACCGCGCGAACTCTCTCCTCATGCCAGCCTTCATCCAAAAATCATGTTCTCAAACAGCTGGTTTTGAAGTTTACCATGGTTTGGTTTGGATCCAGGTGCAGTAGAGAGGATTTTACAAGCCAAGTATGTTTCTGACCAGTAACTTTGAACAGTTACTGTGCTCAAACGGCTGGGAGATTGAGGTTGTGCTTTGGAGGCTAGTTATAAGTTACTAAGGTAAAGATGCACAAGAAAGTTCAGGTCAAATGGAGCAAGTAAAATGGTAGTTGCTATAGAAACCACCATTTCTGTTCAGAACAGAAAAGATTTTCTATAGCAAAAATATTCTAAAAAGTGATGAAATATTTTTTCTCAGGAAGGTTCCCTAGGGTTCACAGAATATTTGTGAATTATATCAGATTTTTCTGAGCCATAAAAATTAGGGTTGCTTTGAAGCAAACAGATCTAGCTTAGGGTTTTTGAGAGAAAATGAATATTTTTTATCTAAGAAAAATATTCCAAAGATTATTTTGGGGTGGATCATAAGAGAAATGATGATTTAGGAGGGAAGTGAAGCACTTGGGTGAAATCCAAGGATGCCCAAGTATTTTAAGTCCATATGAAAAGATTCAAGAATTCCAAGTTTCAGAAAATTTTCAAATGAAAATTCAAACAGATAAGAGAGGGAAAAACGAGGCTGTCACAAACCTCCCCCACTTAGAATGAATCTTGTCCTCGAGATTCGGTTGCTTGGGAAAACCACTCTGGATACTGATCCCTAAGGAATTCTTCCTGCTCCCAAGTTGCTTCTGACTCTGTGTGATGCTCCCACTGAACCTTGTAAAATTTTCTGAGTTTACTGCGAGTGACCCTTTCCATCTAATCCAAAATTCTGAACGGTCTCTCTTCATAAGTTAAATATTTTGCCAATTCTATCTCAGCCATTGTAGCCCTTTTCTCAGGCAGGGATATGCATCGTCTCAATTATGAAACATGGAACCATACAACTGTGCAAGTTCATCGGCCCTGTATCTGGTGCTGATCGGAATGAAGTGAGCAACCTTGGTTAGGGTGTCTATTATAACCCAGATTGCATCCTTGCCTCACTGAGTCCTAGGCAATCATGTGATGAAATCCATGCAAACGTCATCCCATTTCCAGTGTGAAACTGGCAGCGGTTGGAGGAGTCCGGCAGGCTTCTGATGATCTGCTTTCACCTAGTTACATATGTCACAACAACCTACGAAATAGGCAATGTCTTGCTTTATTCCATCCCACCAGAATATTTGTCTGAGATCCTCATACATTTCCGTACCTCCTGGGTGAATGGAATATGCGGATTCGTGTGCTTCTGACCAGATTTTATTCTTCAAGTCCGGTTGATTTGGCACACAAATGTGTCCACGGAATCGGAGGGTACCGAATTTGTCCTTGGAGAAGTCAGGGGCCTGCGTTGTCATCTGGTCCTCGGCACGTCTTTGTAGATTAGCGTCAGCTGGCTAGGCCTTGCGGATCTCCATCTCAAGTGTGGGGGTAACTTCCGAAATATTAGCGACGCCAGCATCCACGATGACCAAGTTGAGCTGAGCGATCTCCTTTTGATCTTCGGTAGGCAATGATTTTAAAATGACATTTAAGCTGACGGGCTTTCGACTGAGCGCGTCGGCAACGACGTTGGCCTTGCCTGGATGGTAATTTATTCCAAGGTCATAATCCTTAACCAATTCCAACCATCTTCGCTGACGGAGATTTAAATCTGGCTGAGTGAAGATGTACTTGAGGCTTTTGTGGTCTGTAAAAATTTGGCACCTTTTTCCAATGAGGTAGTGTCTCCAAATTTTTAATGCATGAACCACTGCAGCCAATTCCAAATCATGAGTAGGATAATTTCCCTCGTGGGGTCGTTGCTGTCGCGATGCGTATGCTACTACCTTGCTGTCTTGTATCAACACGCAACCAATACCTTGTCTGGAGGCATCCGCAGTACACATCCAAAACTGTGATAAATGTCTGGAAGAGTCAATACAGGTGCGGTTGTCAGACGTATCTTCAGGTCATTAAAACTCTTCTCACAATCCTCTGTCCACTTAAACTTCGTATCCTTTTTGAGCAGCTCCGTCATGGGTTTAGCAATTTTGGAAAACCCTTCAATAAAACAACGATAGTATCCAACTAATCCGAGGAAACCCCGGATCTGTGTCACGGTCGTGGGCGGTACCCAATCGAGCACATCCTTTACTTTTCTCGGATCCACGGCTATACCTTCGGTGGATAGTACATGTCCGAGAAACCCAACTTTCTTGAGCCAAAATTCGCACTTACTGAACTTGGCGTATAGCTGATGGTCGCGAAGCCGTTGTAGTACTGCTCGGAGGTGATCCTTGTGCTCCTCTTCACCCTTGGAGTAAATGAGGATGTCATCGATGAAGACTACCACGAATTTGTCAAGGAAGTCCATAAATACTTTGTTCATCATATGCATGAAGAAAGCAGGGGCATTGGTGAGACCAAAGGACATCACGGTATATTCATGAAGACCATACCGAGTAGTGAATGCGGTCTTAGGAATATCTTCCTTTTTAATCTTAAGCTAATGATAGCCGGTCCGTAAATTGATTTTTGAGAATACCTTAGCCCCACTGAGCTGGTCAAACAGATCATCAATCCTTGGCAGCGGGTATTTATTTTTGATGGTGACTTCATTCAGCTGGCGGTAATCTATGCACATATGGAGACTACCATCCTTTTTGCCCATGAAAATTGCAGGTGATCCCCATGGTGAAGAGTTGGGACGAATATAACCTTTCTGGAGTAATTAGTCAAGCTGTTTCTTTAGCTCCACTAATTCTGATGAGGGCATCCAGTAATACTTCTTGTATAACGGTGCGGTTCCGGGCACAAGATCTATGGCAAACTCCAGTTCCCGATCTGGTGGCATGCCTGGCAGTTCTTCCAGAAACACATCAGGGTACTCACTGACCACAGGGATTAATTCCAATTCAACCACAGCGGTGCAAACTAGTTCTGGCTTGGGTATATTCTTGCGAGTGTAGAACTTGGTAAGTTACCCATTCAGACCGGTAAAAGTGACTTCTCGAGTTGCGCAATTTATGCAAACTTGATATCGGGTCAACCAATTCATACCCAATATAATGTCCAACTTTTCAGACTCAATGATTATCAGAGATGTTGGAAAGTAGACCCCGTTGATATTGATCTCCAGATCACGGTAGACCAGCTTGCTCTTGATTATAGATCCCGGGGTTTGTACCAGCATATTTTTTCCCAAAATTGCGCAAGGAAAATTGTTTTGGGTAGCAAAACTCCGAGAAATAAAAGAATGGGAAGCCCCAGAGTCAAATAAAATTACGGCAGGTATGTCATTAACAGAAAACATACCAAGGATGACTTTTGCCTTCTCCTAGGCGGAGATATGATGCACATGCCTGGTGAAGTTTTGCTGGTTTGTCCACGACTCCATGAAGTTGGCTTGTGGCCTGCTTAGGGCATTCATCTTGTTGTTCTTGGGGCACTGCTTGGCATAATGTCCGTGCTGCCCGCAAATGAAACAAGAATTATTGCGCTGACGCTCCTCATCTATTGGATTGGCCACAATAGTCTTGACTTGAGTGGTGGTCTTGTTAACATTCTGCTGCCAATTTGGCTTGTATTCCACCTGAGTTTGTTGCCAGGTGCGAGCCTTTTGCACTGGTTGCCCATCCTTCTTTGGCTCAAACTTTCGCTTGTTGTCGTTGTTAACAGGCCTATTATCTGCTATAAGCTTGTGCTCCCGTTCAGCAATGAAAGCCTTGTTCACCAGAGTTTGGAAGTCAGTGAAATCAAGCATACTGAGAGTACACCGGAGTTGTGGATTTAGACCTCCAAGAAATCTATCAATTCTTCTTTCTTCGGTGGCCACATCATGAAGAGAGTAACGGGCCAGATGATTGAATTTTTGCAAATATTCTGCCACAGACTGATTTCCTTGGATGAGTACCAGAAATTCACGCTGCTTAGTCTTCATAACTCCAGTAGGGATATGATATTTTTGGAATCGATCCTTAAACTTTTCCCAAGTGATTTCCTCATCAGCCAGACACATGGCCTTTGTAATTTCCCACCATATGGCAGCTGCGCCCTCAAGATAATGGGTGGCAAAGGGAACTTTATCATTTCCTTCAGTATGAGCAATCTCAAGCTTTTTCTCCATTGTGCGCAACCAATCGTCTGCATCCAATGGGTCAACAATCTGACTGAAGCTGGGAGGATTGGTCCTCTGAAAATCTGACAACTTTGAGTGATGACCATTCTGATTTCCATTCTGTCCAACCATAGCTTGAACACTTCTCAATATTTCAATCAGATCATTGTTCCTTTTCTCTTCAAACATACGCATAATTTGCTTGGTGGAGGGAGGATCAGGCAGTGGAGGTGGTGGCTGAACGTACGGCTCGGGAGAATGTCCCGCCTGTCGTGTGGAACGACGAACAGGAGTTCCCTCACGAACGTTGCTACTGCTGCCTCCCTGCGTCATCCTATTGTGAATTATTCCCAAGACAACACAATCGAGATGAGAAACACCCAAGAATAAAATTGGGGAAAAGCCAGCGACAAATCCCGGAAGAAAGCGGAAGAGCGAAAAAATACGGCGAATACAGTCTCAACATAATTATACATATACTCATACATGAAAAATAAACAACATGACTGGTTCACTACTCTCATACATGCAACAAAACATCATGACTCATACGACTACATCCATACATCATCCAGACAATTGCGAATACTCAAAGATACTACTACTTCGCTGGTGCTGTGGCGTCCTCCCCTGAAGCGGTCTCGGATCCCGAACTGACGTGGTTAATGGAAACCTCCAGGTTAAAGGTAACATGACGGCGCTGCCTTGAGGGCTCTCCCTCAGGGGCAGGGGTAGGATGAAGCAGGGGGGCTACAGGGGTAGCGAGAAGAGAGACCCACTCGGCAGGAGTACTGAGAGGGTTCACGGTTGAGACGCCCGTGCTACTCGGGGGAGTAACCGGCGAAATAGGGGAGCTAGAACTGACTAGGACATAAGGAGTAAATCCCAGTGAAGATGGAGTAGTGGCGGATCTAGAAGTGACCAAAGTAGTGGCTAAGGCAGTACGGGTACGAGTCAGCTCTCGAGCCAGCTCGTGGATCATGAGATAGCTAGAAGTGACATAACGAGCAAGGTGGATAGCAACACTATCAGACTCCGGATCAATGAGAGGGAAACGGACACGACCGTTGTCGTGCAGAGATGGGTAGTAGTAGAAACCTGGGTGGTTCTGCATTCGGACCTCGTTGTAGCGAAGCTCGACAAGGACCTCGAATGCAGCAAAGTGGACAGCTCAAGAAGCGGTGGAGGCATAACCTCTCCGAGAAGTGCGAGTGTAAGAGCTGGAATCGGAACTAGTGCGCAGAGTGACCACTGCGTGATACTCATACACTGAATCAGCAAGATGCTCCCGGTACACATGATAGACTGGGTCATCTCCGAGAGGGTACAGCCGACGCCACACGTTGCGAAGGAGGTGCAGTGACGTGTACGACATCAGCTGTAACTGGCACGGATACAACACCGGAGCCATCTACACCCACAAACATTAGCAGGTTAGCATAAAAAACTATATATATAAACCGAATGCATGCAACGCAACAATCAACACATATTACTACCGGCACTCAACTTAATCTCGTATCTAACATCTAGTTAACGCATCGCAGTCTAGCATGGCCTATAGTCAGCGCGGCTCTGATACCAAGTGTTGTGGCACCCCGGCTCAGAGTGACCGGTTTACCATGTATTGCCAGCCCAGAGACCATGTCTTATGGCAACACACAACATCTTGGTATAGAATAACAACCGCTTTATTGATGCTAGCGGAACAGAGTTTACATTACAACAGCTGTCGAGGCCAAGCGGCACACTCGGTGCGGCTAAACAATATGTACATTATTTAGTAAACATAAAGGGGCCTCGATCCGAACAACTACGTGGCAGCGGAATAACGTCGTGGTGGAAGCTCCATATCACAGGGATACCGATGTGGACACGATCTAGACTCGAATAGCGCTCCTCTCCAACGATACTTTCCTAAAATCTGGCTTGACACGCCAGGTCAATACATTGAATGTACTTGCAATCTCACAACAGGCATAATCATAATGACAAACAATATCATGATATATAACCAATTATGAATAATGCAACACTATGTGTCAACATGCTGTGATAATGCTCGAGCGTCCCTCGGGACAGCTTACCAACTGTGATCATCTCTAGATCACAAACAAACCACCAAAGTGGTCTTTCTCAAGAACAACTTGTGATCCTTACAGCGATCACAACCACGACCATCATTTGGTCCCAAATGCCTCGATGGAATTTCTGCCATCCATCAACAATGCAAAGTTCATAGCTTAGTGTGCAATTTTTATTAAACGTTGACTCATGGTGGGACCTACTACGAGGTGTACGTGACCGTGGACTCGGCTATCGATAGATTACACACTCTGCAGAGGTAGCACACTGTACCCACACCACGGAACCCATGGCGTCGCACTCCCATTCGGGTGGACCAACGGCATTCCGAGAAAACCCTTCCATTTCCACATGAAAGCACAAGTGCTCCCTGGGTGGTTTTGGTAATTAATGTCAAAATATCTCTTGTTGGACTAACACTTTTACCTAGTATGTTTCAGCTAAGTTCAACAATGGAGTGGCATTGACTAGAGGATGTGGAACACCTTCAAGATGCTAAGGACAAAGGATTGGCTCAAGCTTCAAGATCAAGACTCTATATTTTCTATTTTAGTGATCCAGGATCACATTGAGTCTATAGGAAAAGCCAATACTATCAAGAGGGGATGAGGTGTTGCTTAATGTCTTGCTTGCTCAAAGTGCTTAGTGATATGCTCCAAAACCCTCAACTACCTTCCCACATCCACATATGACCTAAACCAAAAGTCAAACTCGGCCCCACCGATTCTATCTATCTAGCGCCACCGAGTTTCAGATGTCATAGCCACTGCCACAAACCCTAGCAAATCGGTTTCACCGATTGGGATCTCGGTCTCACCGAGATTGGATTGTAATCTCTCTATGTATGTCCATTACCAAAATCGATCTCACCGAGTTTGAGCAATCGGTACTACCGAGATTACAATGCAAACCCTCTGGTTAGCTTATTACAAAAATCTGTCCCACCGAGTTTGTGTAATCGGTCTCACCGAGTTTGCCTGACCAACTCTCTGGTTAGCTTATTACCAAAATCGGTCCCACTGAGTTTGTGTAATCGGTCACACCGAGATTACGTTATGCCCTAACCCTAACCATATCGGTCCTACCGAGTTGCATCTTAGTCCCACCGAAAATCCTAACGGTCACTAGGTTTGCTGAATCGGTCCGACCAAGTTTAACCATTCGGTCCCACCGAGTTGTGTAAATTGTGTGTAACGGTTAGATTTTGTGTAGAGGCTATATATACCCCTCCACCCACTCTTCATTCGTGGAGAGAGCCATCAGAACATACCTACACTTCCAATACATATTTTTTGAAAGGAACCACCTACACTTGTGTTGAGGTCAAGATATTCCATTCCAACCATATGAATCTTGATCTCTAGCCTTTCCCAAGTTGCTTTCCCCTCAAATCTTCTTTCCACCAAATCCAAATCTTGTGAGAGAGAGTTGAGTGTTGGGGAGACTATCATTTGAAGCACAAGAGCAAGGAGTTCATCATCAACACACCATTTGTTACTGCTTGGAGAGTGGTGTCTCCTAGATTGGCTAGGTGTCACTTGGGAGCCTCCGACAAGATTGTGGAGTTGAACCAAGGAGTTTGTAAGGGCAAGGAGATCGCCTACTTCGTGAAGATCTACCGCTAGTGAGGCAAGTCCTTCGTGGGCGACGGCCGTGATGGAATAGACAAGGTTGCTTCTTCATGGACCCTTCGTGGGTGGAGCCCTCCGTGGACTCGCGCAACTATTACCCTCCGTGGGTTGAAGTCTCCATCAACGTGGATGTACGATAGCACCACCTATCGGAACCACGATAAAAACATCCGTGTCTCCAATTGCATTTGAATCCTCCAAACCCTTCCCTTTACATTCTTGCAAGTTGCATGCTTTACTTTCCGCTGCTCATATACTCTTTTGCATGCTTGCTTAAATTGTGTGGAGATTGCTTGACTTGTGCTAAGATAGCTAAAATCTGCCAAGAACTAAAATTGGGAAAAGGCTAGATTTTTATTTGGTCAAGTAGTCTAATCACCCCCTCCCTCTAGACATACTTTCGATCCTACAAGTGGTATCAGAGCATTGGTCTCCATTGCCTTGGTTTAAACACCATTGGAGGAAGATGGATGTGTCTACTTTGGGGAGTCTTAGACATAGAGTGCCTATTCTTGATGGAGAGTATTTTCATGAGTGGAAAAATAAAATGCTTGAGATTTTCAATGAATATCATTTGAACAAGTACATTACTAGACCTTGTGCACCTCATGTTGATCCTTTGCACCCTACCCTAGATGAAGATATTGACATGATTCACAATCTTAGAACTGTTGAGCTCACCATTAGAGGCTTGCCTAGAAACTTGATTAGATGTTTGCCTACTCTCAAGTGTGCCTACACCATATGGAGATTTCTTGAGGAACGATTTCCAGATTATTCCTTGAAAAATTTGGACGAAATTCTCCATAAGTCTATTGCCTTGAGTAAGATGAACTCTAGTGATCCTAGCTTTGGTGATTGTCTATTTGAGCTTACCAATCTCATGTGTGCTAAAGGAAATGTTGGAATCATTAGCGATATCATATCCGAAGCTATTAGAATTCATAAAGGTAACCATTGTGATGATCATTTATCTAATGAATTACCCTCTCTAGGAATTGATCAATCACAAGATGATGTTGAACATGGATACTATGATGAAGATGATGATAGTGACTATGATCTTGATGACGCAATGAGGCATTTTGGTCTTATGGCAAATCTTCGCGGCTACATGGCTGGAGGAAAGGAATGGGTCCTTGATAGTGGATGTACTGATCATATGACCGGAGATAAAGATATGTTCCGTGAGCTTGCTGAAAACGGCGGCCCTCGAAAATATGTCACTTTTGGTGATAATTCAAAGGGTAAGGTGGTTGGCCTTGGTAAGGTGGCCATCTCACATGATAGCTCCATACAAAATGTCATGCTCGTTGAATCCCTTGGATACAATTTACTTTCAGTCTCTAGACTTGCGGATTTCGGTTTCAATGTCTTATTCACTGAAGTAGATTGCCAAGTGTTTCGTAGAGACAATCATAAGATGGTCTTTACCGGTATACGTAGAGGAGATCTTTACATTGTTGATTTCACTAAAAAGGCTCAACCTAGAACTTGCTTAATTACCTAATCTTCTAAAGGCTGGTTGTGGCATAGAAGACTAGGTCATGTTGGTATGCGAAATCTTGACAAGATTATTAAAGGTGATCATATCCTTGGAATAAAAGATGTCATATTTGACAAGGATAGACTTTGTAGTGCTTGTCAAGCAGGGAAACAAGTTGGAGGAAGTCACCGCGCGACGAACATCATGACCACAAGAAGACCACTCGAGCTACTTCACATGTATCTCTTTGGTCCAAATGCCTACAAGAGTCTCGGTGGCAACTCATTTGGTGTAGTCATAGTTGATGATTTTTCAAGATTTACGTGGGTGTTCTTTCTTGATGACAAATCGCAGGTCCAAAAGATCTACAAAAACTTCGCTAGGAAGGCCCAAAATCAGTTTGACGTGAAGATCAAGAAGGTTCAGACCGACAACAGAACGGAGTTCAAGAACGCAAATGTGGACACCTTTCTTGACGAAGAAGGGATTTCACACGAGTTCTCGGCTATGTACACACCTCAACAAATGGAGTTGTTGAGAGGAAGAACCGAACACTTATCGAGATGGCAAGAACGATGCTTGATGAGTACAAAACGCCAAAGCACTTTTGGGCGGAAGCGGTTGAGACAGCTTATCATGCAACAAATCGCTTGTATGTTCACAAGCTACTCGGCAAGACGGCATACGAGCTCCTCACCGGTAACAAACCCCAAGTTGGATACTTTCGAGTATTCGGCTCAAAGTGCTACATTCTTGATAAGCATCGTCATTCTAAATTTGCTCCTAAATCTCATGAAGGTTTCCTACTTGGTTATGGCTCAAACTCTCACACTTACCATGTCTACAACAATTTCACCCGAAAGGTTGTAGAGACGGTAGATGTGAACTTTGATGAATCTAACGGCTCGCAAGTAGAGCAATTGCCAATTGATGTAGGAGACAAAGACCCTTCGGAAGCAATTCAAGACTTGTCCATTGGCAAGATTTGTCCAACGGAAGTGAAGGAGAGTACCTCGTCCGTCCAAGTGGAAGCTTCTACCTCACGACAAGGTGAACCAAGAGTTAATACGGAAGCATCCACAAGTGGGACATGCCAAGATGAAGAAAACAAGGAAGCGCACCAAGATGAACATCAACAACCTCCTTCTCCACCATGATAAGAGAACGACAATGTCAACAATGAAGAAGGCCAAGAAGAAGAACAAGATGAAGAGGAAGTTCCACCCCGACCCAAGCAAAAGCTTTCACGAGTTCGAGCAAGAATTGCCAAAGATCATCCCGTCGAGCAAATCTACAATGATATCCAAACCGGGAGAATCACTCGCTCTAAAACTCGTTTAGCTAACTTTTGTGAACATTACTCATTCATCTCCAGCATTGAACCTATGAAGGTTGAAGAAGCATTGGAGGATCCAGACTAGATAAACGCTATGCATGAAGAGCTACACAACTTTGAGAGAATTCAAGTGTGGACATTGGTCGAGAAGCCCGACAACAACCACAACATCATTGGTACCAAATGGGTGTTTCACAACAAGCAAGATGAAGATGAACAAGTGGTTCGCAACAAAGAACGTCTCGTCGCCCATTGCTACACACAAGTTGAAGGTATGGACTGTGGTGAGACATATGCTCTCGTTGCTAGACTTGAGTCCATTGGCATCTTACTTGCTTATGCTAATCACCATGATATCACCTTGTACCAAATGGACATTAAAAGTGCTTTTCTAAATGGCAAAATTGAGGAGGAAGTTTATGTTAAGCAACCTCCCGGCTTCGTCAATCCTAAGAAACCTAATCATGTTTACAAACTTCACGAAGCCCTTTATGGTCTTAAACAAGCTCGTAGAGCATGGTATAAATGCTTGACCAAGTTCCTTATTGAAAAAGGCTTTGAAATTGGTAAAATTGATTCTACTCTTTTTACTAAAAGGGTTAATGGAGAACTATTTGTGTGCCAAATTTATGTTGATGATATCATATTTGGTTCAACTAACCCTCATTTTAGTGAGAAGTTTGGAAAGCTAATGTCGGAGAAGTTTGAGATGTCTATGATGAGTGAACTCAAATTCTTTCTCAGTTTGCAAATCAAGCAAACTAAGGAAGGTACCTTTGTCTCTCAAACGAAGTACACCAAGGACTTATTCAAGAAGTTCAATATGCAAGAATGTAAAGGTATGACTACACCCATGCCAACTAGTGGAAATCTTGATTTGACCAAAGATGGTGAACCGGTTGATCAAAAGGTTTATCACTCTATGATTGGTTCATTGTTATATCTATGTGCCTCTCGTCCCGATATTATGCTAAGTGTGTGCATGTGTGCACGATATCAAGATGCTCCTAAAGAGTGTCATCTTAAGGCTGTGAAAAGGATAGTGAGATACCTAATCCATACACCAAATTTTGGCATTTGGTATCCTAAGAGGTCCTCTTTTGATCTTGTTGGCTACTCCGATTCGGACTATGCCGGAGACAAGGTTGATAGAAAATCCACTTCGGGTACTTGTCAATTCCTTGGTAGATCTCTTGTGTCTTGGTCTTCCAAGAAACAAAACTCGGTATCCTTATCCACCGCCAAAGCGGAATACATTGCCGCTGGTTCATGTTGTGCTCAATTACTTTGGATGACCCAAACTCTTAAAGATTATGGGATATATGTGAAACATGTTCCATTGCTATGTGACAATGAAAGTGCTATTAAGATTGCTCACAATCCCGTGCAACATTCTCGAACCAAGCATATTGAAGTTCGTCATCATTTCATTCGAGATCATGTTGCAAAAGGGTACATTAACCTTAAGCATGTTCACACCGATAAGCAATTGGCGGATATATTCACTAAACCACTTGATGAGAAAGTGTTTTGCAGGTTGAGAGGTGAATTGAACATCATTGATGCTTCAAACTTGGAGTAGGAACTTCATTTGATACATGCGGGGCATGAGCCTATGACTAATCCTCAATATTTCTCTTATAATGCTATTCATATGTCTTGGATATATTTGTACCTTGCATGTTATCTAACCCGTGTAGGTACTTGGTTGAATCTAAATCTATGAGATTGCAACTCACTCACATCTTGAGCAATCTCTACATCACCAAGTCTCTACACAATGGTGGTTGAAGACAAGGAAGCACGAAACCATTCAAACATATCCTTTGGCAAATTCTATGTTGAGTCTCATGATTGTCATTTTGGATACACAAGTGCTCTTCCTTGCAAAGCTAACCCATGTAGGTAGATGAACTCAAACTCCAAGTGGTGCTCCCAACTCTTGATGAACTACATCAATCTTGAGCAACCCACACAAGTTCAACTACATGTGCAAGATCAACACCACCACCCAAGGTATGTTATTCCATCTTAGAGAAGCTTTACTCCAAGTCATGAGTCAAAGCAACTCGACAAGATGTGAATACATCAAGATGCTTAAACGAAAAATGGTAACCCCATTTTGAGCTTAAACGATGAGTATGACCTATCATCAAGTGCTCTCACTTGACTCCTCAGTCAACATACTCTAACATAGGTGACTTTGTCACCGACCATTTCTAGATGAAGTTCTCTAGTGTTTCTCCGTGCTTTTGCATTTGCATATTTTCTTCCCCTTTCAAAAAAACTTCATCTAGAACTTTTAGTTTCTTTTCTTTCCTTTTTGTTCTGCATTTTCTGCATCCAATTCATTGCAAATCTTTCAGTAAATTCCTTGCATATCCTTGTGAGATCTTACTTGTCTAGTGAGCTGAGGTGACAAGTGGTTTCACTCTAATGAACTCGGTCACACCCGGTTTGTTCTCTTCAGCCCAACCGAAGTCTTTCGGTGCAACCGAAGCACACAACTCAGAGTCACTGATTCCACCACAGGAAAACCAACTTGCCACTTATTCCTGATTTCTGTTTGCTCCAGCTCCACTCAACGATTCTTGTCCTCTACCAGCATCATATTAGACATGCTGCTTTGCTCTGTGACTTGAGGTCCAACCCATTTGTATCACATGTCCACAAGAGCCCTTCTTGGAAATTGATGTCAAAGGGGGAGAGAGAGATCACATCAAAGCTTAATCCTTCCTATAGGGGGAGAGAGAGAATACTCAGGGGGAGAGAGTTTCTCAACTAGGAGAAAGTAATATCATCAAAGACCCTAGATGCTTGGTGTTCAAGAGGAGAGATGTCACATGTCTTTAAGAGGGGAAAGACATGTTTGGTTGCTTGCTTTAGCTCAAGCTCTGTTGTTTCTTTTTTGTTGCTCTGATTTTCTGTTCCCTATCTTATCCTAATATCCCATGCAGATTCAGGGGGAGCAAGACATCTAAGGGAAGGAAATCTCTGATTTTATTGTATATCTTTACCTTTGGGGACATGTCTATATCCAATGTGGTACTTAGTACTCACTCTACATGTCATCCCAGTCTTGGTTATCTTGCGGTTTCTCTTGCTTGCTCTGTTCAGTAGGTGTATCTGTGTTATTTAACCTTGTTTGCACAGGTTCATCCCATCCTAAGCCAACTCAAGACCACAAGGTAAGTATATGCATCACAGTCATGTGATTGAGAAGTTCTTGCTGATGTACATACTATTTGCAAGAAGGACTCATGAGCATGAAGGTACATTTCTCACATTCACATCATTTGCTCTGATGCATATAGCCAAGATACATGTAACACATTGCTTACTCTGTCATGTTTACGCATTCACATGCTGCTATATTCAATATTCATATGATTGCATACATGTAGGGGAGCCTATGCATGTTACATGTCTTTCCAAAGCTTTACTTGCTATTCTCTATATCTTTATCTAAAGCTTTGATGTATGTTTTCATCAATTACCAAAAAGGGGGAGATTGAAAGCACAAGTGCTCCCTGGGTGGTTTTGGTAATTAATGTGAACATATCTCTTGTTGGACTAACACTTTTACCTAGTATGTTTCAGATAAGTTCAACAATGGAGTGGCATTGACTAGAGGATGTGGAACCCCTTCAAGATGCTAAGGACAAAGGATTGGCTCAAGCTTCAAGATCAAGACTCTACTTTTTCTATTTTAGTGATCCAAGATCACATTGAGTCTATAGGAAAAGCCAATACTATCAAGAGGGGATGATGTGTTGCTTAATGGCTTGCTTGCTCAAAGTGCTTAGTGATATGCTCCAAAACCCTCAACTACCTTCCCACGTCCACATATGACCTAAACCAAAAGTCAAATTCGGCCCCACCGATTCTATCTACCCGGCACCACCGAGTTTCAGATGTCATAGCCACTGTCACAAACCCTAGCAAATCGGTTTCACTGATTGGGATCTCGGTCTCACCGAGATGGGATTGTAATCTCTCTGTGTATGTCCATTACCAAAATCGGTCTCACCGAGTTTGAGCAATCGGTACTACCGAGATTACAATGCAAACCCTCTGGTTAGCTTATTACCAAAATCGGTCCCACCGAGTTTGTGTAATCGGTCTCACCGAGTTTGCCTGACCAACTCTCTGGTTAGCTTATTACTAAAATTGGTCCCACCGAGTTTGTGTAATCAGTCACACCGAGATTACGTTATGCCCTAACCATAACCATATCGGCCCTACCGAGTTGCATCTCAGTCCCACCGAAAATCCTAACGGTCACTAGGTTTGTTGAATCGGTCCGACCGAGTTTAACCATTCGGTCCCACCGAGTTTGGCAAATTGTGTCTAACGGTTAGATTTTGTGTGGAGGCTATATATACCCCTCCACCCACTCTTCATTCGTGGAGAGAGCCATCAGAACATACCTACACTTCCAATACACATTTTCTGAGAGAGAACCACCTACACATGTGTTGAGGTCAAGATATTCCATTCCAACCATATGAATCTTGATCTCTAGCCTTTCCCAAGTTGCTTTCCACTCAAATCTTCTTTCAACCAAATCGAAATCCTGTGAGAGAGAGTTGACTATTAGGGAGACTATCATTTGAAGCACAAGAGCAAGGAGTTCATCATCAACACACCATTTGTTACTTCTTGGAGAGTGGTGTCTCCTAGATTGGCTAGGTGTCACTTGGGAGCCTCCGACAAGATTGTGGAGTTGAACCAAGGAGTTAGTAAGGGCAAGGAGATCGCCTAATTCGTGAAGATCTACCACTAGTGCGGCAAGTCCTTCATGGGCGACGGCCGTGATGGAATAGACAAGGTTGCTTCTTCGTGGACCCTTCGTGGGTGGAGCCCTCCGTGGACTCGTGCAACCGTTACCCTCCGTGGGTTGAAGTCTCCATCAACGTGGATGTACGATAGCACCACCTATCGGAACCACGACAAAAACATCCGTGTCTCCAATTGCGTTTGAATCCTCCAAACCCTTCTCTTTACATTCTTGCAAGTTGCATGCTTTACTTTCCGCTGCCCATATACTCTTTTGCATGCTTGCTTAAATTGTGTGGAGATTGCTTGACTTGTGCTAAGATAGCTAAAATCTGCCAAGAACTAAAATTGGGAAACGGCTAGATTTTTATTTGGTCAAGTAGTCAAATCACCCCCCTCTAGACATACTTTCGATCCTACACCACAGCACTCTCCCGGCCACTCTGACCCAAATCCCCAATGGGCTGGTCCTAGGTGGCCCCGTGTCTACCAAAGACACCCCAACCACCATCATGGTCAAAACAATCCCACTCGGGGACTCGGTACTATAATCTCATCAACAAGCACACAAGATTATGCCTGCTTACCGGGCCAGGGCAAGCCCAGCATAACCTTCCCTAGTTGGAGGCACCGACCAGAGGCCATGTCATTGGACCGAATCAAGGCCTTCCCACAAAGGAAAATGTGGTTGCACTAGAAAGAAACTCAATTCAGCGGCACCATGACCCAGTCGAAGGTATATTTGTCGAATTTCGGGTTCCAGCAGACCCTTGTGGTTCGAACACTGGGGTGCGCGTGGAGATCTCTCCCCTACCGATCTACGTCCAATCTGCTCGCGTGATCTAAACTAGAAACAACGAACAACACAAGGGACACAAGGTTTATACTGGTTCGGGCCACCGTTGTGGTGTAATACCCTACTCTAGTGTGTGGTGTGGTGGATTGCCTCAGGGGCTGATGATGAACAGTACAAGGGAAGAACTGCCTCGCGAGAGGTGTTCTTGAGCTGGTGCGATGAACTGCTAGGGTGAGTTGAGTCGCCTCTCTCTCTAGATGGATGGGTATGTCCCTCGATCCCCTTCCTCTGTGGTGGCTAGCCCTATTTATAGAGGCCCTGGGCCTCTCCCCAAATAATGAGCGGGAACGGCGCCAACAATTGGCCATTTTGAAGGGGAACATATAGTACAAGTTATCTTAACCAAAGGTGGTCTTCGGCTGCCAAAAGCTATGGTGATGACGCCGTCTTGGGCTCCACGGTGACCTCCGTCCGGCCGCTCTGCTAGTCTTGGTCTTGTTGCATCGGAATGGTAACCTTTGCCTAATGCCTTGGCCTGTGCTTGCCCCTTTGCACCAAAGGGGAAACAAGGACACTGCGCAGGCCGGCGCCCACCTGGTCTCGATCGTCATGGCTTGCGTCACGGGCTCCTCGCGAGGTACCCCTTCCTTGATCTCTCCGCCTCCTCGCGATCCTGCCTAATGAGGCTGCCTCTGAGGAAGCTTCCTGTCGTCCGCCCCGCGAGGCTTGGCCCCTCGCAAGGGTCTTGAGTTTGAGCTGATAAAGATGGGCCGCGCTGGGCCCCCACTTGAGCCATGCTGCAGGCCGCAGGCAGGCATGTCAGGGGACCCCCATTCCTAGAATGCCGACAGTAGCCCCTGGGCCCAAGGCGCGCCCGGGCTTCGCCTAGCAGGAAAACGAAGGGGCAAGCATGAAGCGCCGCGGGCCCTAACAGCCTGCGGCCTTGGGCCCCGCGTGGTGATTGATTGGACGTGGGCGACTGCGCTTCCCCACGACGCCTCGGCGACCGCATGACTTGACAAGTCCCTGCATGCAGAGAAACTGATCATGATTACCTGCGATCATGGTGCTCGGTGGTTGGCCTCCTCTGGCTATAAGTACAGGGCCGCGCGAGTCCCCTCAGCCCGTCCCTTCTTGCTGATCCTTTTCTTCTTCGTGGCTAGTCGCCGCTTCGATGGCTCGAAAGAGATTCTCGGCCGTGGAGAAAGGAAAGGCTCCCCAGGCTGGGCCTGACTCCCCCCCGGCCAAGCGTGGCCGAGGCCGCCCTCGCAAGTATTCCACGGTCCCCGTAGTGGCTTCCCACAGCCATGAAGGCAGTTCCCTGCGTGGTGGTGAGCGCCCGGCCGCCGATGGGGGGCACGCCGTGGCTGTGCATCCCCCTAGGCCACGCTTTTGCTCTGTGGAGGTGCTGCCGGAGTTCGTCGTGTGGCAAGTGGACCCAACCAGTACCCGGCTCCAGCTCCCCCGTTTCTTCATAAATGAACTGCCGGCCGGCACCCGGTGCGGCTTCTGGCTCCAGGCAGACGGCTGCTGCAGCAGGGCCTCCTGGGCTTCACTGGAAGTCTCTGTTTCTGGGAATGGGGCCCCGAACCGCGGCTGGCAAACGTTTGCCCGCGCACGCGGCCTGGGCCGGTGGTGCACCCTGCACTTCAAGTTCGACGGCGACGCCACCCTCTACATGAGGGTGTTTGGGGAAGACGGTCGCTGTGCTGGGTGCTGCCTCGAAGACGACGACCGCGGCTGCCTGGGCAGCCCCGGTACTGACCAGGATGAAGACGGCGACAGGCGTACGGGCGGCGGTGCTCGGGGTTCGTTGAGCTTCGGCGACTCCCTCTCAGGCAGCAGCTCCTCCAGCGGTGGCCGCGACCTGCCCCCGCGCCATCGCGCCCGCCCTTGTGAAGGTAGCGGGTCAGCCCATCGTCGCACCCCAATGAAGCGAGAGGAGGGATCCGCCTGAGCCTCAAGAGTAGCTCAGACCTTCGCCATGGGTTGTTGTAGGATGAATCGCGCCCATTTTGTTTTCCTTCCTATCCTGCGCAGAAATAGAGGGTAGTATAAGGCCCCGTGGGGGCGTGTTCGAACTGCTGCTGTTATCCATCGTGCTGCTACTGCTACTTCTGCGCTGTGTTTCCGTGCCGTGCACCCATGTGCGGGAACTGTTTTAGCTCGATGGGGATTGACGCGGTCCTTGCTTCCCGAGGCCATGGCCTCGCCATGCACCTTCTTCCCTGCAAGGATCAGTAGGAGGGGTAACTTTCGGTCTTGGTTGTGGGGGCGACCGGCCCAGGTCCTGCGCTCGTGTCGCGATGCCCGTGAGGCACGGACTGGGAGGGGTGCTCCCGCAGAGGACTCAGATAGGAAAGCTCCAAATGATCGGGGCAGAAAAACACTCGCGAGGGCGCCCGCGAACCTCCCTCGCGAGACTTGCGCGAGAGAAAACGAGGCAAGCGAGCGAGAAAGGCAAAGAGTTACAAGCTAGGAATGCCAACAGCTTCAATAAAACTTCAAACGAGAGTAAACAAGCCAACTGCAGAAAGCAAATGGGAAAGCCGCATCTGACACCTATTCTAGTCTTCGACGTGTTCTCACCAGCGTGGAGCTAAGTGCTGCCACTGGTCGTGTGCGGGAGCCCCCGAGGCCCGAGGGCGGCACTCTGGAGACTCCGGTGCGTGTACAGCCCTACTCATTATTACGTGAGAGTGTCACGGAAGGCAAGCTTCACAGGCACTGGGCCTTTCCCAAAACGCTGCAGCTTCACAGGCATTTGCCTTCTTCACAGGCACCGGGCCTTTCCCAAAATGCAACAGCTTCACATGCATTGGCCTTCTTCACAGGCACCGGCCTTTCCCAAAACGCAGTAGCTTCACAGGCATTCTCCTTCTTCACATGCACCGGGCCTTTCCCAAAACGCAGCAGCTACACAGGCATTCACCTTCTTCACACGAACCGGGCCTTTCCCAAAATGCAGCAGCTTCACCGGCATTCGCCTTTTTCACAGGCATCGGGCCTTTCCCAAAATGTAGCAGCTTCACAGGTATTTGCCTTCTTCACAGGAACCGGGCCATTCCTAGGCGCTAGGCCTCGCTCAGGGATAGAACCTCTGGAGATGTTGAATGTTCCACGCGTTCTGGATGGGTACCCCCTCCGTAGTCTCCAAGCGCGCGGAGCCAGGCCTGGAGACATGAACCTTAAATGGGCCCTCCCACATGGGAGAGAGCTTGTGCAGCCCCTCCCTGGAGAGAACCCGTCTGAGCACGAGATCCCCTACCTCAAGAGTTCTGGGGCAGATGTTGCCGCAGTGGTATCGTCGCATCGCCTGATGATATCTTGCCGCTTGCAGTGCGGCTTCTCAACGGTGTTCCTCCCCCAGCACGAGATCCGTCCCCCGCATGGCGTCCTGCTGCGTCTCGTCGAACGCCAGGACCCGTGTGGAGCGACGCTTGACCTCGTGAGGGAGAACAGCCTCTGCTCCGTAGACGAGGAAGAACGGGGTCTCGCCAGTCGGCTTGGTCGCAGTTGTGCGGATTGACCACGGCACGGACTGGATCTCATCGTACCAGCCCCTGCCACAGGCCTCCAGCTTCTTCTTGAAGGTCCTTGCTTTGAGGCCCTCAGGACCTCCGCGTTGGCTCGCTCGTCCTGGCCGTTGCTCCGGGGGTGTGCTACCGAGGCGTAGCATATCTGCGTACCAAGGTTAGCACAATATGTTTTGAAGAGATTACTGGTGAACTGCAAACCGTTGTCGGTGATGATGCGGTTGGGCACCCCAAATCGGCTCACGAGGCCCATGATGAATTTGACCACAGAGCCTGTCGGGATTGTGCGGACGGCTTCCACCTCAGCCCACTTGGTGAACTTGTCCACAGCGACGTAGAGGTAGCGATAGCCCCCTGGCGCCCGAGGAAACGGGCCCAGAATGTCCAGCCCCCAAACTACGAACGGCCATGAGAGGGGTATAGTCTGTAGACCCCCCGCAGGCTGATGGATCTGCTTACCGTGAAACGGGTAGGCCTCGCAAGCCTTCACAAGCTCAATGGCGTCGTTGAGCACTGTGGGCCAGTAGAATCCACTATGGAACACCTTGCCGACGAGGGTCCATGACGACGAGTGGTGCCCATAGTCTCCGCCGTGTATGTCCGCCAGTAGCTCCTTCCCTTGCTCTCGGGAGATGCAATGTAGGGACACGTCATTTGGTCGCTTCCTGTAGAGCTCTCCATCCTTGATGCAATAAGATGTGGCTTGCTACGCCACACGCTCCGCTTCCTCCTCATTCTCCGGCAGAGCCCCTTGCATCAGGTAGTTCTTGAGCTCCGGGATCCAACACCCTTCCTGAGGCTCTAACGCGAGGAGCAGGCGCGCCCCTGAGGCCGGGCCGCAGACCGGGGCTCCTGAGGCAGGCGGCTGAGGGAGCTCATCCCTTGGTTGCGCCGTGCTCGACAGTGACGGCACCGCCGAGGGTTTGAAGAGCCGCTCCTCGAAGAAGCTGGGCTCCTGAGGTAGCCGCCTAGATGCCCTCTTGGCAATGTCATTAGCCTCCTGATTGGTGCCGCGAGGCACATGCTGCAACTCCAGCCCCCAGAACTGTTTCTCCATCTTGCGAACCTCAGCGAGGTAGGCTTCCATGTGCTCGTCCTTTGGCTCGTATATCTTGTTGGAGAAGTGGAAGAGGAGCTGCGAATCGCCCTTGATGATGAGGCGCTTTACCCCTAAGGCGATTGCGACCCTCAAGCCTGCTATTAGGCCTTCGTACTCTGCTATGTTGTTGGAGAACTTTTCTCCGTGCTAGAAGCAGAGTTGTACGGCGTAGTAGAGTTTGTCCTGGGTAGGGGATACGAGCACTGCGCCAGCTCCCGCACCGTGTTGGGAGAACACCCCATCGAAGTACATGACCCAGCCGTCTGGTGCTTCACTTCCCGGGGAAAGTGATCGGTCTTCGCCTGCCTCGAGACCAGGCGCTTCTGCCCATTCTGCCACGAAGTTCGCAAGTGCGGCTCCCTTGATGACTCTGGTCGTACTGAATTCCAGCTGAAATGCTTGTAGTTCAATGTTCCATTCTGCGACCCTCCCAGCTAAGTTGGGGCTCCTGAGCACTCTTTCCAAGGGGTATACTGAGATGACTTTGATGGGGTGGCCTTGGAAGTAGTGGCGCAGCTTGCGCGAGGCCACTAGTAACGTGAGGAGGAGTTTTTGAGGCATGGCATACCGTGCCCTTGCGTCCCGTAGCACCATGCTGACGAAGTACATGGGATGCTCGACAAGGTTGAAGGTGGTGGCGTAGTTTGCGTCCTCCAGAGGTCGAGGCATCTCTTGAGACGATGGAACCCCCAGTGCTTGGTCGCCTGAAGAGGCCCCTCTTGCTTTGGGTGCGTTCTCCTGCTGCGGCTGTTCCTTTCCGGCTGTGGTTGCGGCCTTCGCGAGGCCCTCCCGGCTCTGCTTTGCTTCAGTTCGGTCGGTCGATGCGGCCTTGGCACAACGCTCCTCCCTGGCCTCCACCAGGGCTGTGCTAGCAGAATAGGGGGTGGCCGCAAGGTAGAGCACCACGGGCTCCCGAGGACGCGGAGCTACCATCACTGGTGGACTGGTAAGGTACCTCTTGAGGTCTTGGAATGCCTTATCAGCCTCTTCAGTCCATTCGAAGGGACCCTTTTTCTTCATCAGCTTGAAGAAGGGCAGCGCTCGTTCCCCCAGCACGGAGATGAAGCGCCCCAGCGCAGTTACACGCCCGGTGAGCTTCTGCATTTCTCTGAGGGTCCTCGGCGGGCTCATGTCTTCGACTTCCTTGACCATCTCCGGGTTGGCCTCGATGCCCCTGTGGGATACGAGGAAACCCAGGAGCTTGCCCGAGGGGACTCCAAACACGCACTTCTACGGGTTGAGCCATAGGTCCACTTTGTTGAGGCTTGCAAAGGTTTCTTCCAGGTCCTGTATCAGGGTTCTTGCCTCACGAGACTTCACCACAATGTCATCGACGTAAGCTTCAGCGTTCCTCCCGAGCTGCCGGCCTAAGGCAATGTGCATCAGCCGCTGAAAGGTTGCGCCTGCGTTGCGCAACCCAAACAGCATGCATGTATAGCAGTACACTCCACATGGGGTCAGCAAAGCCGTCTTCTCCACGTCTTCTACCGCCATCTTGATCTGGTGATAGCCCGAGAAGGCATCTAGGAAGCACAATAGGTCACACTCTGCGGTGGAGTCGACTATCTGGTCAATGCGGGGGAGCGGAAATGGATCCTGCGGGTAGGCCTTGTTGAGGTTGGTGAAGTCGACGCACATGCGCTCCTTTCCTCCCTTTTTGGGCACAACGACCGGATTAGCCAGCCAATCAGGGTAGCGGACCTCGCGGATAACTCCTGCCGCCTCTAGCTTCCGGGTCTCTTGAACGATGAAAGCCTGTTTCTCAGTAGACTGCCGCCTTGCCTTCTGCTTCACGGGGCGCACATTGGGGCATATGTTGAGGTGATGCTCAATCACTTCCCTTGGGACCCCTGCTAACTGATCAGGTTCCCATGCTAACACCTTCTTGTTCTCATGCAGGAACCTCACCAGGGCCTCCTCCTGCTCGGGCTTGAGGTTGGCCCCTATGGTGAAGGTGGTGCCAGTGGACCCGTCCTCGTCGACTGGTACCTGCTTGGTTTCCGCCTTGTCTTGGGTGAATAGCTACTTCTTTTTAGCCGGTGCAGCCCCCTTGGGCTCAAGGGCGTCGGTGCTAGTGGGATGTGCCACCGCGGCCGCCCTGAAAACAAGCTGGAGCACCTGCAGCGCATCCCTTGTGTCTCCTGACACGGTGAGGACGCTGCTGCTCCCAGGCATCTTCATGAGGTCGTACGTCGGGTGAGTTGCTGCCATGAACCGAGCCAAGGCCGGATAGCCGAGGATGGCGTTGTAGGGGAGGCCAATGGGTGCGATGTCGAAGTCGATCAGCTCCGTGCGGGAGTTGTCGTAGGTGCCGAAGGTCACTAGGAGGCGGATTTGTCCCAAGCTGCCGGTGGAACTGGCTGCGACGCCCGAGAAAGGCCTACTGGGTTGGAGCCGCTCCAGCGGTACATGGAGGAGGCTGAAGGCCTCCACCAACAGCATGTTGAGGCCGGCACCACCGTCGATGAGGGTCCTGGTGACAGCCACTTGGCAGATGGTGGGGGTGCACAGCATTGGGAGCGCGCCCGAGCCGATGGGGTTCAAGGGGTGATCCTTCGAGTCGAAGGTTAGATCGGCCTCGGGCGCCACCCAACCCGGGGGGCTTCTCGGCGCTTGGAGGCGGTGCTGATCCGGCGGGTGAACGACTTGATGTGATGCTCGAGGGTGGTTCCTGGGAGGCACCCAAGAGAGCTGCGATGACGGGAGGCGCTGGAGCTAGCGACGGTGTGGCGGTGCGGCCCTCTTGGCGCACCGAAGGATGCTGGGACGAGGCCTGCTGCTCGTTCCCCGCCGGGCCGGTGGCAGCGTTGGCGGCAGGCAACGGGGAACGACGAGGGCGTCCGCCGGCGGGTGCCGTCTGGGCGATGCGGGTGGTGAGAGTAGCCCGGCGCTCGGTGCGAGCCCGGTGGGCGTCAGCCATGGACACGACGGGAGATCATACGCGAACAGCGGAAGAAAGATTCCGGCGCACCCCCTACCTGGCGCGCCAAATGTCGAATTTCGGGTTCCAGCAGACCCTTGAGGTTCGAACACTGGGGTGCGCGCGGAGATCTCTCCCCTACCGATCTACGTCCAATCTCCTCGCGTGATCTAAACTGGAAACAATGAACAACACAAGGGACACAAGGTTTATATTGGTTCGGGCCACCGTAGTGGTGTAATACCCTACTCCAGTGTGTGGTGTGGTGGATTGCCTCAGGGACTGATGATGAACAGTACAAGGGAAGAACAACCTCGCGAGAGGTGTTCTTGAGCTGGTGCGATGAACTGCTAGGGTGAGTTCAGTCGCCTCTCTCTCTCTCTCTCTCTCTAGATGGATGGGTATGTCCCTCGATCCCCTTGCTCTATGGTGGCTAGCCCTATTTATAGAGGACCTGGGCTTCTCCCCAAATAATGAGCGGGAAGGGCGCCAACAATTGGCCATTTTGAAGGGGAACATATAGTACAAGTTATCCTGACCAAAGGTGGTCTTCGACTGCCAAATGCTCTGGTGATGACGCCATCTTGGGCTCCACGGTGACCTCCTCCTGCCGCTCTGCTGGTCTTGGTCTCGTTGCACCGGAATGGTAACCTTTGCCTGATGCCTTGGCCTGTGCTTGCCCCCTTTGCACCAAAGGGGAAACAAGGACACTGCGCAGGCCGGCGCCCGCCTGGCGCCCGCCTAGTCTCGATCGTCATGGCTTGCGTCACGGGCTCCTCGCGAGGTACCCCTGCCTTGATCTCTCCGCCTCCTCGCGAGCCTGCCTGACGAGGCTGCATCTGAGGAAGCTTCCTGTCATCCGCCCCGCGAGGCTTGGCCCCTCGCGAGGGTCTTGAGCTTGAGCTGATGAAGATGGGCCGCGCTGGGCCCCCACTTGAGCCACGGCGCAGGCCGCAAGCAGGCAAGTCTGGGGACCCCCGTTCCCAGAACGCCGACAATATTCAAGTTGAGTTATATTCAGGTTCAACTTTAAACTAAAAATGACCGGTGTCATAGCATGCCATGAAGTACAAAACAACACATGCATCATATAATGATAAAAATGACCGATGTCATCCATATACACACCAAGCATAAACATCAACAACTCATATTACTCTACTGCTCAAATTGACTCACAACTTAACCAAAATATTTTGCAACAAGTTTTATTAATTTCTTACGCAAGAAAGTAACTCCGATCAATTTCTCATATGCTTGACAAAAAGATTTCACTATCAACAACTCTTAATTTCTTTATCACTAAGTTGGGTTCAAACATTCTGTAAGACAAGTAATATGACTAAACAAGTATTTAACAAAATATTTTCTAACAAATTTTTATCAATTTATGAAGGCAAAAACAAATCTTTAAATAATTACTCACATGCATAACAAAATTATTTCTAACATAACCAAATAAATCTTAACTTGCTTTATCCACTAAACTAGTTTCAATCATTATGTAAATCAAGCATAACAACTAACCAATATTTACCAGAATACAAATAAATCAATAATTATTTAGATGCATGGATTAATCATTTCATCCAAGTAATAGAATCACAAATATTGAAATGACACCATGAAAATGTTGTTGTTGCTTGCCTTAGTGCAGATGAGGTTCACAAGCCTTCTGGTGATCCTCAAGACAAGCCTCACCCTCTGAAAATAAATTTAAACACAAAAAGCAAATATCAAGAACAATTCTAAAAATCACCAGAAATTCTAAATAGCTCAGAAAAATATCATCTTTGGTGAGCTGCTAGATTTCTTATCAAAGAACACAATGCAAAAAGAATCAATTCATTTGGACTTATGGTTGAAGAGTTATAACTGTTTGAAGTGTTCTGTAAATTCAAATGAATTTGAATAAAAAGAAACAGACTGGGGGGTGACGTCGAAGGCGTAAAGCCCAGGGGCGCCACCACTCGTACCGCTTCGCACGCGTACAGAGTGGCTGACTAGTGGGCCCTGCTAGTCAGGTAGGGGAAGGGGGAGAAAGAAACAAAGAAGGCCGCGGCTTCGCCGGAGCTCTCGCCGGCGACGAGGGCTCCTTGGCCCAATCGAGAGGGTTGGATTGAGAGAGGGGACGATGGCGCACCTGGCCGAACCCGTAGTGTGGCTAGGGGTGGTCGGACGGCGTCGGAAACAAGCTCGCAAGCAGAGGTAGAACGCGGAGGTTGTCGGAGTTGAGGAAGACGGCGAACGGAGGACACTCCAGGGCCTCCAAGCGGGCGAGACGGCCTCACTTGAGAGAGGCGGAAGCCCTGGAGGGGTTGCCCTGGCCTAGGAGGGGCTAGAGCTCCCGCGGCATCTAGAGGGGATCGCCGGCGAGCTCGAGCTTGCGGATGGCGGCCCGAGGCCTGCCCAGCCGTGCTACGGCTTCCTACGCAGTCGTAGAGTGTGTGGGAGTGCTGGATGGGGCTCAAGGAGACTGGGGGTGGCCTTATTTATAGGCGAGCGGCGAGGGAGCTTCGGGCTCCGCCGGTGGACACCTGTCCACGGCGCCCGGTGACGAGTGGCGTCAGTGAGAGGGGGAGAAGGCGACGGAGGTCACGCGGCCACTGTGGGCGGACGGAGACGAGCACAGGATCAAGAGGAAGGCGACGAGCACAGTGCAGAGCACAATGTGGTGTTGGCGGGACCATGCCCGTGCTCGCTGCGGCGAGCTCCGGCGTCGGCGAGCGCCAGGGAGGAGTTAAAGACGTTGAGATGATGATGGTGGTGCGGTTTGGCACGCTCGGGCAGGCGCGGGAAGCGAGCACGCACGAATAGAGCGTTCGGCGGCACCCAGAGTGCGTCGACACGCATGCCTGGCATCATGGACACGCGTGGTCACCACGCGAACTCTCTCCTCAGGCCAGCCTTCGTCCAAAAATCATGTCTGGCAGGTTGTTCGTGGTGGTTTTGAAGTTTACCACGGTTTGGTTTGGATCCAGGTGCAGTAGAGAGGATTTTACAAGCTAGGTAAGTTTCTGACCAGTAACTTTGAACAGTTACTGTGGTCAAATGGCTGGGAGATTGAGGTTGTGCTTTGGAGGCTAGTTATAAGTTACTAAGGTAAAGATGCACAAGAAAGTTCAGGTCAAATGGAGCAAGTAAAATGGTAGTTGCGGTAGAAACCACCATTTCTGTCCAGAACAGAAAAGATTTTCTATAGCAAAAATATTCCAAAAAGTGATGAAATATTTTTGCTCAGGAAGGTGCCCTAGGGTTCACAGAATATTTGTGAATTATCTCAGATTTTTCTGAGCCATAAAAATTGGGGTTGCTTTGAAGCAAACAGATCTGGCTTAGGGGTTTTGAGAGAAAATGAATGTTTTTCATTTAAGAAAAATATTCCAAAGATTATGTTGGGGTGGATCAGAAGTGAAATGATGATTTAGGAGGGAAGTGAAGCACTTGGGTGAAAGCCAAGGATGCCCAAGTGTTTTAAGTCCATATGAAAAGATTCAAGAATTCCAAGTTTCAGAAAATTTTCAAATGAAAATTCAAGCAGATAAGAGAGGGCAAAAACCAGACTGTCACATATACCATGTTTTTTTACATTGAAGTGTTGTTCTAGTGCTCTGTTGCAATGCCATCTTATTTTCCCAATCATACACGTGTATGTTGCCTTAGTTATTTCAGTACGTATTCCGCTAGCATACAGTTTTACATTCAACTAGTGTTTTTTTGCTGTGTTGTCCTGTCGTATCCCTAGCTCTTACACCATACTCCCTCCATCCGGATTACATGTTGCCGAAATGGATAAAAGAGGATGTATCTAGAACTGAAATATGCCTAGACCTATCCATTTTTTTCCGGATGGAGGGAATACATGTCAATATGTCATGCCTTTCTATTCTTCAGTACCTATTCCATCTCTCTGCTGTCGCATGTTTTATAATTAAAGCACCATTCTTCTATACAAGGCATGCGAGGGGAAGACGACTATGTTAGAATCTAAAGGGTTACAAACAAGGCCTTTGCAAAAGATCCAAACGCTAGGAGATAATAAACCAACTCCAGTTTTTATAGATACTGCTCCAGCACAGAGAAGCCCGACTCCTACTGATAATAAGCAGATTCCAGTGGCCAAAGAACTAGTCCGCTCCAGTCCAGCAAATATATGTCAACTCAATTCTAAGAAGCGTGTGCGTATCCTTGCATCATGAAAATTTTATAGCATGCTGATCATATTTTCTACATGTTTCTTACCCATCTCTCTTTTAGAAAATAAGCTTAACAGATAGAAGAATTTCTGCAATGGTATCGTTTATGAGGAAAGATTCTTGCAGGAATTCTCTCTGCTCCAATGTAGATGTAAGTACCTGTTGTATATCACTATATCTTTACATCAGCATGTATTTTGTTAATCGGCGTGAATCCAACCTTTATCTGATCTAAATTTAGTTGTAGCAAAATGTATGATTAAAGGCCACAATGTTGATTTTTGCAAGGAAAACTGCCTGGTAGTTTTGCATCCTGAGCTGCATGAGTGTACTATCTCATATCAGTGGGTTTGAATACTTTGGTTCTGCAGTGGGTTTTTCAGTGTTTTTTTACTGTGTTGTCCTGTCGTATCCCTAGCTCTTACATCATACTCCCTCCGTATGGATTAAATTTCGCAGAAATGGATAAAACTGGATGTATCTAGAACTGAAATATGCCTAGACCCATCCATTTATTTCCGGATGGAGGGAATACATGTCAATATGTCATGACTTTCTATTCTTCAGTACCTATTCCATCTCTGCTGTAGCATGTTTTATAACTGAATCACCATTCTTCTATATAAGGCATGCAAGGGGAAGACGACTATGTTAGAATCTGAAGGGTTACGAACCAGGTCTTTGCAAAAGATCCAAATGCCAGGAGATAATAAACCAACTCCATTTTTCATAGATACTGCTCCAGCACAGAGAAACCCAACTCCCACTGATAATAAGCAGATTCCAGTGGCCAAAGAACTAGTCCGCTCCAGTCTAGCAAAAGAATGTCAACTCCATTCTAAGAAGCGTGTGCGTATCCTCGCATCATGAAATTTTATAGCATTCTGGTCATATTTTCTACATGTTTCTTACCCATCTCTCTTTTAGAAAATAAGGTTAAACGATACAAGACTTCCTCCATTGGGATTGTATTCGAGGAAAATATCTTGCAGGAATTCTCTGTGCTCCAATGCTGATGTAAGTACCTGTTGTATATCACTATATTTTTACATCATCATGTATTTTGTTAATCGGCGTGAATCTAACCTTTATCTGATCTAAAATTTGTTGGAGCAAAATGGTAAAGGCGCCAATGTTGATTTTTGTAAGGAAAACTGCCTGGTAGTTTTGCATACTGAGCTGCATGAATGTACTATCTCATATCACGCACATTACTGAATTGTAGTGCTTCTCTGGTTGCCCATTCATTCTATGTGTCAATGTTTCTTTCGTATTACCTTACCTGGCTGATGATAGTTGTGCCATATTGTGTTAATTTGTTGTAGGCTAGTTGCCCAAACGTTCGTTGTGTTAATGTTGCTTTCCTAGTATCTGACTTGGCCAATGATAGCAATGCTAGTGTGTTAATTTTGTGCAGGCTGCTGAAGATAAGAAGACAAACTCTGAAAACAGCAAGGCAACCCCATTGTTTCTTTCCAGTAAATCTAGGCCAGGTAATATGGCAATAACTCATGATTAATCTATTTGGTTCCCGTCCTAATTTATGTTATGATGCAGTGGTTGAGACACTCTCCACTATCAATAATACAAGCCTACCAAAATCACCATCTGAATCTGTTCAGTATCCTCTGTCTCGAATGCAACGGAATAAATGTATGTTTGTGAACCAATTAATGGTTGAAGCAATGATGGAAATGGTGGATGAATCAGAGGTGCAGAGTCGTGCGCACAACAACTGATCAATGTTTTCAGAGACAGTGTAGCAAAGCAGCAAGAACTTGCCCACATGCTTATGGGCGTCATCTGTGCTAAGGTTGCAGATTGCGACGTTGTAGATGGTTAGGTTCTGCTCATTTATTTGCACTGGCATCAATCTTTGATTGCCCAGTGGATGTAATTTCCTGTAATATATGCTGGATGTGCAACGTTATTCCCTCTATGCCGTACCTTTGCTTGATCGGTTTTGGTCCTGCGCATAATTGCTCATTGTAATGGGCTCAAATTATCTAATTTGGCCTAAAGACATGAACGAACTTTAGTGGGCCCATTAAGTTAACGGGCCGTTACTAGGCCGAAAGTTAATGGTCGGCCCTCTTACCTCCCGGGTCGTTAACAGGCCGACATCGAAGCGGGAAACAGGTGGCCCCAATTTATTTCACGGGCCATTAACAGGCCGTTACTAAGTTTGGGCTACATATGGCCCAACTATACTGTAGGCCTTTAGCAGGCCGAAAGATACAACGGGCTTGTACTGAACCATGAAGAGCATGGGCCGCTAAGAGGCCGAAAGTCAGGTCATATTGTAAACGGCCCAACTGTGTTGTGGGCCTTTAGCAGGCCGAAAGAGAAACCGGGCTGGAATTGGACTATGAAGGGCATGGGCCGTTAAAAGGCCAAAACTAAGGCCCGACTACAAATGGCCCAACTCATTTATGGTCTGTTAACAGGCCGAAAGGCACACAGGGCCAGGAATTGGCCCAACACTTAAATGGGTCGCTAAAAGGCCAAAACTCAGGTCCGACAACAAATGGCCCAATTGATTTATGGGCCGTCAACAGGATGAAAGTGACACCGGGCCAGAAATTGGCCCAACACTTAAATGGGCCGCTAAAAGGCCGAAACTCAGGTCCGACTACAAATGGCCCATCAGATTTATGGGCCGTCAACAGGCTGAAAGACACACCGGGCTGGAAATTAGCCCAACATTTAAACGGGTCGCTAAAAGGCCGAAAGATGTACATCCTGAAAATTGGCTCATCCATTAAATGGGCCGTTAACAGGCCGAAATCTCATCGGGCCGATATTGAGCCGAAATATATAATGGACTGTTAATGGGCTCGAACTGACGATGGGCTGCAATGGTGTCAAATCTTTAACGGGCCATTGACGGGCCGAATTGGCACATCTCCTATGGTCCGTGGGCTTAAATGGACCTGACACAAGTAGGCCTTATATGGGCCGGCCTGCTAATTTTTACTGGGCCAGCCTTTTTCACCGGAATGGGCCACTGTTGGGCCGTGCCACGTGTTGACCTATCATAGGCACCTCCTGTCCAATGAGTGGATGACATCTGTCCCAACGGTGAGGCAACACGTGTTTCCTTCGGCCAATCAGAATTTTACATGTGGAGATTTCCCATTGGTGAGGGATGTTAACGGGTTATCGGATCCAAAATCCGACCCGATAGCTTAACGATGTTCCGTTACAGTGGATGCCACATGTCTATCACCCTTGACGAAAGCACTTCTGTGACGCGCGATTTATCGTCATGGAAGTGGACACTTCCGTGATGATAATTTTGGTAATGTCATGGAACACTTCTACGACAGCACAAGTATGACTATCTTGATTCTGTCATAAAATCGTCATGGATGTACATGCATGACAAAAAACGAGACCTACTGTGGAGTACGTCGGTGGAGCAACAGGGGGCCCACGAGGGTGGAGGGCGCGCCTGGGGGGGGGGGTAGGCGCGCCCCCTACCTCGTGGCCTCCTCCTTTATTTCTTGACATAGGGTCCAAGTCTCCTGGATCATGTTCGGCGAGAAAATCACGTTCCCGAAGGTTTCATTCCGTTTGGACTCCGTTTGATATTCCTTTTCTTCGAAACCCTAAAATAGGCAAAAAAAATAGCAATTTTGGGTTGGGCCTTCGGTTAATAGGTTAGTACAAAAATAATATAAAAGTGGATAATAAAGCCCAATAATGTCCAAAACAGTAGATAATATATCATGGAGCAATCAAAAATTATAGATATGTTGGAGACATATCAAGCATCCCCAAGCTTAATTCCTGCTCGTCCTCGAGTAGGTAAATGATAAAAATAGAATTTTTGATGTGGAATGCTACTTGGCATAATTTCAATGTAATTCTTCTTAATTGTGGCATGAATATTCAGATCCAAAATATTCAAGATAAAAGTTCATATTGACATAAAAATGATAATACTTCAAGCATGCTAACAAAGCAATTATGTCTTCTCAAAATAACATGGTCAAAGAAAGTTCATTCCTACAGAATCATATAGTTTAGTCATGCTCCATTTTCGTCACACAAGAATGCTCTCATCATGTACAACCCCAGTGACAAGCCAAGCAATTGTTTCTTACTTTAGTAATCTCAAACCTATAAACTTTCATGCAATATATGAGCGCGAGTCATGGACATAGCACTATGGGTGGAATAGAATATGATGACGGGGGTTATGTGGAGAAGACAAAAAGGGAGAAAGTCTCACATCAACGAGGCTAATCAATGGGCTATGGAGATTCCCACTAATTGATGTTAATACAAGGAGTAGGGATTGCCATGCAACGGATGCACTAGAGCTATAAATGTATGAAATCTCAACAAAAGAAACTAAGTGGGTGTGCATCCAACTTGCTTGCTCACGAAGACCTAGGGAACTTGAGGAGGCCCATTGTTGGAATATACAAGCCAAGTTCTATAATGAAAATTCCCACTAGTATATGAAAGTGACCAAACAAAAGACTCTCTATCATGAAGATTATGGTTCTACTTTGAAGCACTAGTGTGGCAAAGGATAGTAGCATTGTCTCTTCTCTCTTTTTCTCTCATTTTTTGGGCCTTCTCTTTTTTACGGCCCTTTTTTATATTCCTCACTTGGGACAATGCTCTAGAAAATGATGATCATCACACTTCTATTTATTTACAACTCAATGATTACAACTCGATACTAGAACAAAAGATGACTCTATATGAATGCCTCCGACGGTGTACCGGGATATGCAATGAACCAAGAGTGACATGTATGAAAGAGTTATGAACGGTGGCTTTGCCACAAATACTATGTCAACTACATGATCATGCTAAGCAATATGACAATGATGAATATGTCATGATAAAAGGAATGGTGGAAAGTTGCATGGCAATATATCTCGGAATGTCTATGGAAATGCCATAATAGGAAGGTATGGTGGCTGTTTTGAGGAAGATATAAGGAGGTTTATGTGTGAAACAGCGTATCATATCACGGGGTTTGGATGCATCGGTGAAGTTTGCACCAACTCTCAATGTGAGAAAGGGCAATGCACGGTACCGAAGAGGCTAGCAATGATGGAAGGGTGAGAGTGCGTATAATCCATGGACTCAACATTAGTCATAAAGAACCCACATACTTATTGCAAAAATCTACAAGTCAACAAAAACCAAGCACTACGCGCATGCTCCTAGGCGGATAGATTGGTAGGAAAAGACGATCGCTCGTTCCCGACCGGCACTCATAAGGAAGACAATCAAAGAACACCTCATGTTTCAAATTTGTTACATAACGTTTACCATACTTGCATGCTACGTGACTTGCAAACTTCAACACAAGCATTTCTCAAATTCACAACTACTCAACTAGCACGACTTTGATATTATTACCTCCATATCTCAAAACAATCATCAAGCATCAAACTTCTCTTAGTATTCAAAACACTCATAGGAATTTTTTTACTAATCTTGAATACCTAGAATATTAGGATTATTTAAGAAAATTAACATGCTATTTAAGACTCTCAAAATAATCTAAGTTAAGAATGAGAGATCAATAGTTTCTATAAAACAAATCCACCACCGTGCTCTAAAAGATATAAGTGAAGTACTAGAGCAAAATTATATAACTCAAAAGATATAAGCGAAGAACATAGAGTATTCTAACAAATTCCAAATCATGTATGGCTCTCTCAAAAGGTGTGTACAGCAAGAATGATTGTGGTAAACTAAAAAGAAAAGACTCAAATCATACAAGATGCTCCAAGCAAAACACATATTATATGGTGAATACAAATATAGCTCCAAGTAAAGTTACCGATAGAAGTAGACGAAAGAGGGGATGCCTTCCGGGGCATCCCCAAGCTTTGGATTTTAGGTTTCCTTAGATTATCATGGGGGTGCCATGGGCATCCCCAAGCTTAGGCTCTTGCCACTCCTTGTTCCATAATCCATCAAATCTTTACCCAAAACTTGAAAACTTCACAACACAAAACTCAAAGTAGAAAATCTCGTGAGCTCCGTTAGTGAAAGAAAACAAAAGACCACTTTAAGGTACTGTAATGAACTCATTATTTATTTATATTGGTGTTAAAACTACTGTATTCCAACTTCTCTATGGTTTATAAACTATTTTACTAGCCATAGATTCATCAAAATAAGCAAACAACACATGAAAAACAGAATCTGTCAAAAACAGAACAGTCTGTAGTAATCTGTAGCTAGCGCAAGATCTAGAACCACAAAAATTCTAAAATAAATTGCTGGACGTGAGTAATTTATCTATTAATCATCTTCAAAAAGAATTAACTAAATAGATCTTTCCAAATAGAAATGGCAGCAGTTCTTGTGAGCGCTAAAGTTTCTGTTTTTTACAGGAAGTGTAACAAGACTTTCCCCAAGTCTTCCCAACGGTTCTACTTGGCAAAAACACTAAAAAAATAGCCAAAACAGAGATAGATAAATTATTTGTTACTAAACAGGAGCAAAAATCAAGGAATAAAAATAAAATTGGGTTGCCTCCCAACAAGCGCTATCGTTTAGCGCCCCTAGCTAGGCATAACAAGCAAGGATAGATCTAGGTATTGCCATCTTTGGTATTAGGAAAGAAAAGAGAAAACTTGCTATCTATAGAATTAATCCTTCTATTTTGATAAAGCGCATGGCTATTAATGGTAGAGGAAAGATTAAGTATGTTACGGAAATTTGTATCTAGGCTAGCCTTTATCTCTTTAATATATTCGTTTTGGTAAGAGAACAAAAGAGATGTAGATTCTAGTTTCTCATTCATGGGGTGCCCAAATATGGTTTTCATTTTTTCATAAGTGTCTACGACATCCCCTTCAAGAAAACCTTATTCAAATATAGAATCTAAGACGTGCTTAAAAGAGGAAGGGCAATATAAAAGCTTTTTAAGTAGACTTCAATTTGGTATTGAGGCACATAGCTAGCCCTGATCCTTAATAGTCTATACCAATAATCTTTCAAAGATTCATCAAGTAAATAATGAAAAATTCCAGAATCATCTTCATCAAAATTATTAAGATTCTCATCGATAGCTCCGGTAGGTTTTTCCATAGTATCCTTATTTATGAGCTTAGCAAGGATAGAAGGGTTGTCTAAAGTACTAAACCTTTGGAGAGAATCCCCAACCCTTCTTGATTCAGACATGGCGGAAGAAAAGGCGAGCGAGAAGAGAGGGCGAATAAATCGGCAAGGGTGAAGTGGGGGAGAGGAAAACAAGAGGCAAATTGCAAATAATGTAATGCGGGAGATAAGGGTTGTGATGGGAACTTGGTATGTTGACTTTTGCGTAGGCGCCAGAAATGGCTTGTTGTCGAAAGTCAAATCTTGACTTGCGCGAACCTCCCCAGCAACGGCACCAGAAATTCTTCTTGCTACCTCTTGAGCACTGCGTTGGATTTCCCCGAAGAGGAAAGGATGATGCAGCAAAGTAGCGTAAGTATTTCCCTCAGTTTTTGAGAACCAAGGTATCAATCTAGTAGGAGGTTGCGCACGCGTCCCTAGTACCTGCACAAAACAAATAACTCCTCGCAACCAATGCGATAAGGGGTTGTCAATCCCTTCACGGTCACTTACGAGAGTGAGATTTGATAGATATGATAAGATAATATTTTTGGTATTTTTATGATAAAGATGCAAAGTAAAAAAGAAAAGGAAATAACTAAGTATTGGAAGATTAATATGATGAAGATAGACCCAGGGGCCATAGGTTTCACTAGTGGCTTCTCTCAAGAGCATAAGTATTTTACGGTGGGTGAATGAATTACTGTTGAGCAATTGACAGAATTGAGCATAGTTATGAGAATATCTATGTATGATCATGTATATAGGCATCACGTCCGAGACACGTAGACCGACTCCTGCCTGCATCTACTACTATTACTACACTCATCGACTGCTATCTAACATGCATCTAGAGTATTAAGTTCATGAAAACAGAGTAACGCCTTAAGCAAGATGACATGATGTAGAGGGATAAATTCATGCAATATGATAAAACCCCATCTTGTTATCCTCGATGGCAACAATACAATACGTGCCTTGCTGCCCCTACTGTCACTGGGAAAGGACACTGCAAGATTGAACCCAAAGCTAAGCACTTCTCATTGCAAGAAAGATCAATCTAGTAGGCCAAACCAAACTGATAATTCGAAGAGACTTGCAAAGATAACCAATCATACATAAAAGAATTCAGAGAAGATTCAAATATTGTTCATAGATAATCTTGATCATAAACCCACAATTCATCGGTCTCAACAAACACACCGCAAAAAGAAGATTACATCGAATAGATCTCCACAAGAGAGGGGGAGAACATTGTATTGAGATCCAAAAAGAGAGAAGAAGCCATCTAGCTAATAACTATGGACCCAAAGGTCTGAGGTAAACTACTCACACTTCATTGGAGAGGCTATGGTGTTAATGTAGAAGCCCTCCATGATGGATGCCCCCTCCGGCGGAGCACCGGAACAGGCCCCAAGATGGGATCTCGTGGATACAGGAAGTTACGGCGGTGGAATTAGGGTTTTGGCTCCGTCTCTGATCGTTTGGGGGTACATAGGTATATATAGGAGGAAGGAGTATGTCGGTGGAGCAACAGGGGGCCCACGAGGGTGGAGGCGCGCCTGGGGGGGTAGGCGCGCCCCCCAACCTCGTGGCCTCCTCCTTTGTTTCTTGACATAGGGTCCAAGTCTCCTGGATCATATTCGGCGAGAAAATCACGTTCCCGAAGGTTTCATTCCGTTTGGACTCCATTTGATATTCCTTTTCTTCGAAACCCTAAAATAGGCAAAAACAGCAATTCTGGGCTGGGCCACTGGTTAATAGGTTAGTTCCAAAAATAATATAAAAGTGGATAATAAAGCCCAATAATGTCCAAAACAGTAGATAATATAGCATGGAGCAATCAAAAATTGTAGATACATTGGAGATGTATCAGGAGGGCGTAGATAGGATCCTTCTTGGTTTTAGCTTTTGTTTCCTGCGATGAATCATGAAGCACCCCGTGGAGGCATGTAAGGGTATGTGATGTCTTTTGTCCTTATCCTTCCTGTTATGAAGATTCGTGAACGCGCGTCTCGTTAAGGTTCAGTCCCCCCTTTCTTTCCTCGCGATGGCTTGTTGCTCTACGCTGATGGGTCCTGGTCCCAAGGTGGCTACATCCGTTGCTTGTATGCCAAGTCACGATGCCGTGGTCAAGGCCTGGAGGTGCACGGCCCGAGGTCTAGTAAGAGCCCCTGAGGCGCGATGCTCAGGAGGTCCCCCTTAGCGCCCAAGCGGCCATGGTAAGGCAAGAAAGGGAGATGACTTGGCCGCGACGGGGTTGCGGCATGGTGTGAGAGACCATTAGGCCCAAATATTTAGCCGATCCGAGGGCGAGACTTATCTTGCCGACTTCGCGGCGATTCCTGATGTTACGCTAGGGCGGCGCGCCAACTTGTGCGGTATAGCAAGGCTGGCCCATACGAGTTTCCCTTCTCTCGAGCTCTCCTTAGTGCTCTACGTCCTCAGGTCCCGGCCCTTGAGCGAGCTCAGCCGCCGCTGGTATGCCAGGTCATGATGCCATGGTCAAGGCCAGGGGTGAGGGCTCGAGAGCCAGTAAGAGCTCCTGAGTCGCGATGCTCAGGAGCCCCCCTTTTAACACGCAAGCGAATTGCACGAGAGGAATGGAGACTCGTGGTGCCGCCTGCTATCCTCCCCGCGGGGACCCTGTGAACAGGCACAAAAGAACATGGTTTGCATCACGGCTGTCAGCCTACCGTTGGTTGGTCCGGATGAAGTGAAGGCACTGAGGGCCTGGTGAGGTGACATGCACGGGGCGTGCCGCGAGCCAGAGCTCGACCGCTCAGATTTGTTGACGTGGCAGGGACGGACCCATGCACTAGCGTCGTGCCTGTGAGGAGGCCCCGTGGGAGGCGATGATCGAGCAGGTGATGACCGTAGGCAGGCCAAGCATGGAGAGCAGATCAGCTTAGGAAAATGCAGGAAGATACATGCCACCGGGTCCGGCCCGAGCAGCGTGGGGATGATGCAGCCCGAGGGGCGCCCCAAACAAGGTAAGCTAAAGACATAAGCAAAGGGATACATGCCACAGGGACGGACCCATGTGGCCTGGGAATAATGCAGCCCGAGGGGCTCTCCCAGCTTAAATGAGCTTGGAAGATATCACCTGGTTATGTAGACGAAGCAGAGTTGGTGCAGCTGAAGGCGTACGTCGAAGAAATGACCCCTCACGGGCCACCGGAGCCCTGAGCCTCGGGAGGCTCTAGGGGCTCGGGAGGCTCCCTAAAGACTGTCTCCATCTCTTCCAGGATGGTGTGGTACCTGGCTTCCTGAGCCGCCAGTACACGCCGCAGGTCGCGTTGGTAAGCTGACGCCACGCTCGGCAAGCTGAAGGGCATGCGAACGTAGCTGTGCAGTGGGCCCTCGCAACGGCCCGCACACGAAGGCCAAAAGCGCTCCTGAGATGCGGCCCTGTTGAGCCCTGGGATGTCGATGTAGACGCGTAGCTCAGCACCATCGCCCGGATGGTGAGCCGCGCTCCGTGAGCGGCTGTCGCCGCGCATGGCTCTTGCGTCTTGTAGCTCTTGGGTGGTCTTGGTGATGAACTCCTGAGCGGTGGGCACTCCTTGCCCTGTGCTCTCCTGAGGGTCACATGTCGCGAAGCACGCCTCCAAGTGGTGCCCAAGCGCCTCCCTCGTGAGGTTGACAAGGTCCGAGGCCCTCCAGAAGAGAGCCCCCGAGCCCTGCTCGAGGAGGGCGTCGAGTGCGCCTTCCTATGCGATGGAAGGAGGCGTCCCTAGGACGGGCGCATATCCTGATGAGGCCCCTGCCGCGACACCATCCTCTTGAGGTTCTGCGCGGTGCGGCTGCTTCTTCTTGGGGATGGCCTCCGGAGGGCCTTCACTCCTGCTGTCGGGGTCGTCGATTGCTGCGGCTTGAAAGGCACGCTCGAGGGAGCACACCGCATCCCTCTCCTCACACGGGACCATGATGATTCCTCCGCTTCCTGGCATCTTGAGAACGTTGTAGCCGTGATGAGTGAATGCCATGAACTTGGCCAGGGCTGGATACCCGAGGATGGCATTGTACGGCAAGCGGATGTGCGAGACGTTGAAGTCGATGAGCTCGGTGCGGTAATTCTTGCGCTCCCCGAAGGTGACAGGCAGGCGGACCTGCCCTATCGGTGTGGTGGAACCGTCGGTCACTCCTGAGAAAGGCTTGGTGGGCTGGAGCTATTCATATGGCACTTGGAGGTTGTCGAACGTGTCGACGGACAGGACGTTGAGCCCCGTGCCGCCGTCGATGAGCGTCTTGGTGACCTGCACATTGCTGATGACTGGGGAACATAGCACAGGGAGGGTGCCAGCGGTGGCTGCGCACTTGAGCTGATCCGCCGAGTTGAAAGTGATGGCGCATTGGGACCACCTGAGCGGGCGCGTGGCGTCAAGCTTGGGGAGCACCGCGTTCACCTAGCGAGTGAACTGCTTGAAGATGCGCTGAGAGGCGGGGGCCTGGGCGCCGCCCAAGATGCAGGTGATTGCACGCAGCTCCTGGAAGCCCCCAGCCCCCTCGTCCTGGTGGTGGTCATCGTTCCTTCTTGGTAGAGGTAGTGGGGGAAGACAGGTGTTGCCCTGGGGGCGATCCTCATGAGGCGGGTCCCTCCAGGCGCCCTCGTGAGGCTGGTCCTGCCAGCGGCCCTCACGAGGCCGGTCGCGCCACTCCTGGCGTTGGCCATGGTCATCCCAGCGTCCGCCTCCTCATCCTCCATGGCCGTAGCCCCGGTCGTTGCGCTCGGGGCATCGACCGAAGCGTCATTCTTGTATGGCTCTGAGCTATTGACAGTCGCTTGTGTTGTGGGTGTTCAGGTTGTGGAAGGCGTAGAACGGACGATCGCTTGGTGTCGGGCTCTGCTGCGAGCACCACTGCCTCTTTGCACTTCACATCCTTGGCGTTGGCCTTCTTTTCCTCCGCTCCTGCAGTAGGTATCTCGAGGAGAGAGAAGCGCCCCTCCTCAGCTCTTGCGCACTTGGTCGCTAGGTTGAACAGCTCACGAGATTTGGAGAGCTCCTTGCAGATAGCGAGCTCTTCCTTCATCTTGACGTCACGTACTCCGTCGGAAAACACGGAGATGATGGCCTCATCCGTGACCTTGGGGATCTTGAGGCGGATGTTGTTGAAGCACTGGATGTACTTCTCGAGGGTCTCTCCTAGTTGCTGCTTGATGCGGCGTAGACCACTCGCGGCCGATGGGCGGTCGCGAGTGCCATGGAAGTTGGCGACGAAGCGGTCGCGCATCTCGTCCCAGGAGGAGATCGAGCCGTGCTGTAGGTTTAGGATCCAAGAGCGAGCTCCATCCTTGAGAGCCATGGGAAACCAATTCGCCATGACTTTTTCGTCGCCGTTGGCTACTTCGATGCTCAACTCATAGAGCTGCAGGAACTCTGCGGCGTCGGCGGTGCCGTCGTAGCGAGGAGGCGGATCTGGCTTGAACTTGCGTGGCCAAGCGACGCTACGCGGCTCGGGAGTGATGGCGCGGCAGCCGGACGTGGTTGCCGGGGACCTCTTCGGAGGTGGAGCTTGGTCTTGACGAGGTCCGCGCTGCGAGGCTGTAGGTGGTGCACGGTCTTGATGAGGTGGCGCGAGGAGCGCAGGTGCAGCTTCTCGCGGTCGCAGGATTTCTTTGCAGCTTCTCTCTTCGCGCGCGGGCGCCGGGCGCGGTGGATCATGCCGTGGAGCCGCGCGCCTTGGTGCCAAGGCGCCGTCTTGGGGCAAAGGTGGTGGAGGCACACCATGAGCCTCATCGCCCGTAGCTAGTTGAGGGGGAGGTAGAGAGAGGGACGGCACCGGAGATCCCCCCGCTGCACGGACGAGCTCGGCGACGCGGTCGAGCCACTCCTCGTAGAGGTCGTCGATAGGGCGGTTGTGCAGGAGCTCGTTCGCCGCGAGGAGCGCAGCCTGTGCCTCCATGGGAGCGTGAGACAAAGAACCGGCAGGGGTCAGTGATGGAGTAGCGGCGCGGCCGTCCTGCCGCACCGAAGGATGCAGCGAAGACGCCTGCTGCTCGTTCCCCACCGAGCCGGTGGCAGCGTTGGCGGCGGGAGATAGAGAAGGATGAGGCGGCCTGCCGACGGGAGCCGTCCAAGCGACGCGGGAGGCGAGGGAAGCCCGACGCTCATCTCGAGCACGGCGAGCGTCCGCCATGGAGACGATGGAGCGACGAACTGACGGAAGGGAAGCTACGGCGCACCCCTTCCTGGCGCGCCAAATGTTGGATGTGGGGTTCTGGCAAACCCTTAAGGTCCAAACTCTGGGGTGCGCGCGAAGTCTTTCCCTCCTACAAATCTACACCCTAGCTCGCTAAGATCTCGCGGACGAACTCGACAAACTTGCAACACAGAAAGACACGAGATTTATACTGGTTGTGGTGCAATACCCTACTCTAGTGTGGTGGTGGTGGATTGCCTCTAGGGCTGATGATGAACATTTACAGGGGAAGAACAGCCTCCTGAGGTTGAGGTGTTCTTGTGAGTAGGCTCTCAATTGGGTTGGATCAAGCTAAGATGAGATGAGGTCCTCTCTTCTACTATGGTGGCTAGCTCTACTTATATAGGCCCTGGTCCTCTTCCCAAATATCGAGCGGGAAGGGAGCCAACAACGGCGGGCAAATTTGAAGGGGGACAACTAGTACAAGCTATCCTGACAAAAGTAGTCTTCGCCTGTGCAAAGCTCTGGTGGTGACGCCGTCTTGGGCTCCACGATGACCTCCGTCCTGCTGTCCTTCTGGCCTTGGTCTCGTTGCCCGAAATGGCAACCTTTGTCTGATGCCTCGGTACTCCTCGCCTGTGCTTGCCTCCTTAGCACCAAAGAGTAAACAAGGAAGCTGCGCACGCTGGCGCCCACCTGGCGCCCGCCTGGTGCCATTCGTCATGGCTCACATCATGAGAATATCATGAGGTTCACCTTGCCTTGATATCTCCGCTCCTCGTGATCCTGCCGGATCAGGCCACTCCAGAGGAGGTCTTGCGTCGTCCGCCTCGCGAGGGTCTTGGATGCCTTGCTGGTGAAGACGGGCCGTACGGCCTGCTGGCTCAGCCACGCCGTGGGCCGCAGGTAGGCAGGTCTGGGGACCCCCGTTCCCAGAACGCCGACACCATGGCTATAGATATTTGAGAAATACCAGCAACAGAATCAGCTAAGTGTTGAGACAAACAGGTTTCCTAATTTCTTGATATTATTCTGGATCAAATGGCCGTTCAAATGGAAAATATTCTAGACCTAAAAATCTAGCACAGATGAGTTCGTGAGTTCTAATGAGGCCTTTGTACCAGAAAAAGGAATCTACTGGTATCAAAGATGGGCGCAAAACAACTACCGCACGAGTATATGTTCTTTTTGGATCAAGAAGAAGCTGCAGTGGAAGAACTACGAAGAAAATGAGATGAACTATGAAGAACGAGAGGAAAACCTAGAAACCCTAATGTGGATCTGAGGAACAGGAGGGCACACACTTACAGCCACGAATCTTCCACGGAAAGTCGCTGCCATTCTCTGGACCGATTTCGGTTGCTGCAGCGGCCAAGGTCGACGACAACGAGGTGCTCTGCAACGGCGGCAGAGCTCGAGCAGCAGTGGGGTTGCGAGAGGAAGAAGATAAAGAGAGGGAAGAATGAGAAAGACTAGGTCGTGCCTATTTATAAGGGGATAAGCAGACAAGCAGGCACGAAAATCGATGAAGACCCAAATAATGATTATCCAACTAAACGGACGCCTCGATTCTCGGAAGACATTGAAAGATAAAGATCCATTGAGGATGACATCATAACAGATTTTTGTGTTTTCAGAAGATGACGTCATGGCGGGTTACAGAAATTTTTACAGACAGAGGAAGATGGATTTCGTCTAAAGTATTGAAGATTGACAAAGAACAAAGTTCAAGTCAACCTGGGGCCTAATGTTGGGAATATAGCTACCAGGTATGACCCGCCCAGGAGGGGCCGGGTCAACCCCAGTGGCGGGTTACAAAAGAAGCCCAGTAATCTTCAAGGTGATAGTTTATTAAGACTTGTAGAAGGCCTAAAGCCCAGAGGCGGCTTGAGGCCCAATATTGTAAACCGCCGTATGAAAAGAAAGACTTGTAAAGAAAGGCATATAAAGAAGTCACCGAGCTGCACACATTTATGAGCCGGCCGGGACTCTGTAGGCTGCCAGGCATCAACCCATGTATATAAGGGGACGACCCGGCGGCGGCTTAGAGCAAGAAAAAAGAGATCAATAGCCAAGCAAGCGGATTCTCTCTTTGGTCATCGAAACCTAGCAATACAACATCAACTGGACTAGGCTTTACCTTCACCGTAAGGGGCCGAACCAGTATAAACCTCTCGTGTCATTTGTCCCGATTAACCCATTTAAGCTTCCTAGTTGCGATGGCCCTATGACTAAGTCCTTTTGCTAGGACATCTGCCGTGACAATTCCACGACAGATAGTGTACCTGTAGGATCGAGTAGGTCGGATGGTGTACGTGTAGGATCGCATTAGCTGATGAACGTTCACCGGGAGATAAGGCATTTGCGAACGTTTTTGCTAGCAGTTTCTTCAGATTCGCATGGCATTTTCTTCAGAGAAGCTTGTCCGTTTCTTCAGAGGTAGGCATTTTTATTCAAAAAACAGCCACTTCGGATCTTGCATCGCAACTAAAACTGCCAGGAGCGCATTAGTAGGCTAGCTAGTGACCGATCAGTAACCTGTAAACACTGAGCGAACAGAAATAAGGAACTGTTAGTAACTTGTAAACACTGAGAACACAGAAATAAGGGTCATGTTGTGCATAGCAGTAAGAGTCGATCCGTTTAAAATGTTCACACGAGACTCGCAGGCCTGGCATTGTAATATGTTCACATTAGTAGCCCAAATTCAAAACCAACTAGTACGATTCCCATGCATAACATCAACATGTTAATGCATCTCAATGATTCATAGATCATATACAAATATGTAGCTCCAAAAGCAAAGATTTAGAAAAAACATTTGTTCTTCCTACTAACATGGATGCTTCTCTTGGCCAACATTCACTACAAACTGAAAGACAAATTTTTTTGTGAAGTCTACAATTCCTCTTGCAAACGTAAGTGGTTTCACCAACAGCTAGAACACATGATGGAGGAACATCCACTGCAATATGTTTTGGTCTTCTCTCGATCACACGGCGAGACTATTCTCGGAATACAAACTTTTAACTTAGGAAAAATGATGCCAATTGTATAATTAGACCAAAGCAATGAAGCACCTAGTGTTGGCCAATAAATAGTACTCCCTCCGTCTGGGTTTATTAGGCCCCTCAGCATCACAAGCATGTCCCTTTTTATAAGGCCTTGCTTTGAAAAAGTGCATGTATGCAACCATTTCATTGGTTGCATTCATAGCTATTGTTGTTCGTGCCATGGCTGAGAAATTAATACACTTCGTGCATGTTTTTTCATTGGCTGCATGCATGTGAGAGAGTGCATTGGGAGTGAAAGAGAAGAAATAATGTGAGCAAATTACTATGTGTCTTAGGCCTAATAAACCCAGACGGAGGGAGTTCGGTACTACTTTTCTCCATTCCATGAAGTGACTATCCAATCTTTCCGTGTCTACTTTCAAATAGCACTGCATGCAGTGACTATACTATTCTCTTGTGCAGCTCAACCAAAATTGCGGTCACTTTGTTTGTTTGCCAAATAGCAACGGGCAGACATCTCCGTCTGCAAAAATATCAAGCAGCTAGTAAACATATACCCCGCCTTGTATTTTCGGCTTACACACATCTCTTCCCCTTAGCATCTGTCATGTTTTGCACTGGACAATTTGATACAGTCATGTTTTGCCCTGGACAATTTCATACTGAATTGATTTGCTGGTTCAGAGCAGAAATATAGCGCCTATTCTTCATCAGACCAAGTATATCCATGTTCGCAGTGATGGAAGAGGTGAAATCGATACAACCGAAATTGAGCATCCAATTATTGAATCCTGTCCTGCACCTCCAATGTAGGTTCACCCTGCCAATAAATTCACATCCAAACCACTAGTATTACTATCTAATAACAGTACAAAAAGAGTAGCAAGATTGTAGAAAACCATGTACCTTCGTAATGAACAGCTCATAGTGCCACCAATTGGATATAAAGGTTTGGAAAAAACATGCTCCTAATGTTGAACCAGTTGGACTTTTTGTGTAGTTCCACTAAAATTGAGCATCCTTGTTTGCATAGATATCAGGAAGGCATATATAGTTCTTTCTGAAAGAATGATCGATTTCTGACATTTCCTCTTCTTTTAAGCATATTTTGTGTAGTTCAACTAAAATAAAATGCCATCACTGCCTTGACAATTCAGTGACACTGTACAAAAGGAAATGACTTAACATTACATCATGATGTCGGGTATGTAGTCGACAGGCATTAGAGATAAACATACAGACCTCCTCCGATAACATAATGAACATTAATTTTAACAAAGGTGTGACTAGCTTTACCAGGATAATTTGAGTGAACTCTACACCCTCTGTTCCTTAATATAAGATGTTTTCGCAGTTCAATTTAAAGTACTCAAACGTCTAGTATTTAGAAAAACAGGTAGTAGTTTTCTTGAGCACATATCTAGGAAAGCTTGCCACACTTTATTTATGTCCATACGCTAATGCAACACCATTCGAATAGTACAAATATACATTGATCCAGTGGCTAGTGCAACAGTAGAGTACTTATTTTATTACAGGGTACAGTACAATGGTTTTACTGAACAGATTTCAATAAACTCTAGCACTGGAAGATTTCTATAAGAATTAACAATACAAAATGTAAAAGTAACAAGTTTCAGCATTGGTATACTAGATGTGCATGAGCATTAAACCAAATACAAAAGTCTGAAGGTAACTAGCATTATTAACTAATGATAGTATAAAAAATTGCAAACCATGTAACTTCAAGGTAAATATCATTTCAAACTCGAGGGGACCTAAAAATTGCTATCCCAATGTTGATAATCGATCAAACATAAAACTTGATCGAACGAATCAAGAGAACAGCCGGAGGAGGAGGTGCCCACTCTTGACCTTTCCTCTTGACACTGTACAAAAAAATTGACTTATCTCACGAAAGTGAGGTATGTAATCTATAAGCATTAACAGTGCAAAAATCTGAAGGTAGTAACAAGATTCATCGTTGGTATATTGGCTGTGCAACAACATTAGAATGCCTTAGCTGAAAAATCTTTAATACATCCACAATCAACAGCTAACCCTGAAATAATCCAGTGACATTAAATGGCATTGCTTAAATTTATCGGTGGCATTAGACTGAGTGCGGCAATAGTTAAATGTGGCATCACTTTAGGAGTAGCATTGCTTGACTTGACTGCTGGCGTTATACTAACAGCAAAAAATTGGCAATAAGAGCATGGGAGGCCCATTCAGATAGTGGGCGCACCAGTACAATGTACCTCCACGGACGCATAGAGTTGTGAGGGAGGTATGGATGCCCAGAGCAACAAATATCCAGGCAGCATATGTGGATTACGTCCCATTTTTGTTCTCTTTAGCCACCTTTTTCCTTTCTGAGAACAACAAACCGATCGACCTGGTCATTCTCTATTGCGTTGTCATGCCTTTCTACCATTCTTCAACCGAGAGACACGAGACTCGTTCATTAGCTACTGATTTCCCCCCTTTCAACCTAGATGCGGGTTCGATGCCTACTCTCTTGGATAGTACAGTCTCCCTTCCTTTCCTTATTCAACCCAGACATGGATTAGTCTGCATGAAGTAGGGTTTCCTTTAATAGTGCAAATTAAGGTTTTCATCTGCGTGACTAGCAGAGCAGAGGATAGCAAGTTGGGAAGATGGTGGAGTGGAAAAAGGTCCACATCCAGCGAGGTGGCAGATGGGGTAATAGAACAAGGGTATGGTTCGAAAAGAGGTAGCATACCTTAGTATCGGCGGGAATTGGCTTCGCTCGTGGACGTCTGATATGTCCATTTTGCATCATGCTTTTATATTGATATTTATTGCATTATGGGTTGTTATTACACATTATGTCACAATACTTATGCCTATTCTCTCTTATTTTACAAGGTTTACATAAAGAGGGAGAATGCCGGCAGCTGGGATTCTGGGCTGGAAAAGGAGCAAATATTAGAGACCTATTCTGCACAGCTCCAAAAGTCCTGAAACTTCACGGAAGTCATTTTCAGAATATATAAAAAATACTGAGCGCAAGAAGTTCCAGAGGGGCCACACCTTGTCCACGCGGGTGGGGGGCACACCCTACCCCCCCTGGGCGCGCCCCCTGCCTCGTGGGTCCCATGGTGGCCCTCCGATGCCCATCTTCTACTATATGGAGTCTTTCAATGAGAAAAAATCATAAGCAAGCTTTCGGGACGAGACTCCGCCGCCACGAGGCGGAACCTTGGCGGATCCAATCTAGGGCTCTGGCAGAGCTATTCTGCCGGGGACACTTCCCTCCGGGAGGGGGAAATCATCACCAACGATCCTCTCATCGGGAGGGGGTCAATCTCCATCAACATCTTCACCAGCACCATATCCTCTCAAACCCTAGTTCATCCCTTGTATCCAATTCTTGTCTCTAAGTCTGGGATTGGTACCTGTGGGTTGCTAGTAGTGTTGATTACTCCTTGTAGTTGATGCTAGTTAGTTTACTTGGTGGAAGATCATATGTTCAGATCCTATATGCATATTAATACCCCTCTGACTATGAACATGAATATGCTTTGTGAGTAGTTACGTTTGTTCCTGAGGACATCGGAGAAGTCTTGCTATTAGTAGTCATGTGAATTTGGTATTCGTTCAATATTTTGATGAGATGTATGTTGTCTCTCCTCTAGTGGTGTTATGTGAATGTCGACTACATGACACTTCACCATTATTTGGGCATAGAGGAAGGCATTGGGAAGTAATAAGTAGATGATGGGTTGCTAGAGTGACAGAAGCTTAAACCCTAGTTTATGCATTGCTTCGTAAGGGGCTGATTTGGATCCATATGTTTCATGCTATGGTTAGATTTACCTTAATACTTTTGTTGTAGTTGTGGATGCTTGCAATAGAGGTTAATCATAAGTGGGATGCTTGTCCAAGTAAGGGCAGTACCCAAGCACTGGTCCACCCACATATCAGATTATCAAAGTACCGAACGCGAATCATATGATCGTGATGAAACCTAGCTTGACGATAATTCCCATGTGTCCTCGGGAGCGCTTTTCTCTATATAAGAGCTTGTCAAGGCTTGTCCTTTGCTACAAAAAGGATTGGGTCACCTTCCTGCACTTTATTTACTTTTGTTACTTGTTGCTCGTTACAAATTATCTTATCACAAAACTATATGTTACCTATAATTTCAGTGCTTGCAGAGAATACCTTGCTAAAAACCGCTTATCATTTGCTTCTGCTCCTCGTTGGGTTCGACACTCTTACTTATCAAAAGGACTACCATAGACTCTCTATACTTGTGGGTCATCAAGACTCTTTTCTGGCGCCATTGCCAGGGAGTGAAGCGCCTTTGGTAGGTGGAAATTGGTAAGGAAAAATTTATATAGTGTGCTGAAATTTACTGTCACTTGTTACTATGGAAAGTAATCCTCTGAGGGGCTTGTTCGGGGTATCTTCACCACAACCAGTAGAGCAAAGAGTTGCTCCTCAACCTACTGAACCTACTGAAAATGAAAATGTCTACTTTGAGATTCCTTCGGGTATGATAGAAAAACTGCTAGCTAATCCTTTTGCAGGAGATGGAACAATGCATCCTGATGATCACCTAATATATGTGGATGAAGTTTGTGGATTATTTAAGCTTGTGGGTGTGCCCGATGATGTTATTAAGAAGAAGGTCTTCCCTTTATCTTTGGAGGGAGATGCATTGACATGGTATAGGCTATGTGATGATATGGGATCATGGAACTACAAATGATTGAAATTGGAATTTCATCAGAAGTTTTATCCTATGCATCTTGTTCATCGCGATCATAATTACCTATATAATTTTTGGCCTCGCGAAGGATAAAGCATCGCTCAACCTTGGGGGAGGCTTAAATCAATGTTATATTCATGCTCCAATCATGAGCTTTCAAGAGAACTTATTATTCAAAAAAATTATACTCAGCTTTTTGATAACAATCGCACCATGCTTGATACTTCTTGTGTTGGCTCTTTTATGATGAAGACTATTGAATTCAAATGGGATTTATTGGAAAGAATTAAACGAAACTCTGAAGATTGGGATCTCAACGAAGGTAAGAAGTCAGGTATGACATCTAAGTTTGATTGTGTTAAATCTTTTATGGATACTGATGTTTTCCGTAAATTTAGCACTAAATATGGACTTGACTCTGAGATAGTAGCTTCTTTTTGTGAATCTTTTGCTACCCATGTTGATCTCCCTAAAGAGAAGTGGTTTAAATATCATCCTCCCATAGAAGTAAAAGTAGCTGCACCTATTAAAGTTGAAGAAAATACTCTCACTTATAATGATCCTATTGTTCCTACTGCTTATGTTGAGAGACCACCTTTTCCTGTGAGGCTAAAAGATCATGCTAAAGCTTCAACTGTGGTTCGTAAAAGCAATATTAGAACCTATACACCTCCTGAGCAAGTTAAAGTTGAACCTAATAGTGTTATTTGATACGTCTCCAACGCATCTATAATTTTTGATTGCTCCATGCTATATTATCTACTGTTTTGGACATTATTGGGCTTTATTATCCACTTTTATATTGTTATTGGAACTAACCTATTAACCGGAGGCCCAGCCTAGAATTGTTGTTTTTTGCCTGTTTTAGGGTTTCAAAGAAAAGGAATATCAAACGGAGTCCAAACGGAATGAAACCTTCGGGAACGTGATTTTCTCACCGAATACAACTCAGGAGACTTGGACCCTACATCAAGCCAATTA